>NC_135497.1:171585085-171617656 GCF_052857255.1 Amblyomma americanum | reverse complement strand
CGTGGATCGGAATTCATAACTTGAAGGTTTTGATGTCTAGCCTAGCAGATAACCAACTATGCTGCGAGCTCCCTAGCACTCTTAACGAGGCATTTGATGTAAGATTTAATACAACGTGGTTTTGCACGCATAGGTCTTTAGTTTAGGGAAGATGCTGCCCGAGATCGTTGTTCGAGCGCCATCGCTGCTTCAAAATCTTTTATGCAACAGGAATGGCGGCTGCATTAAGGGCGACGCCCTGTGGAAGCACACTTGCATGTCGCTTGCGCTAGTGGTAAGTTCTATGCTAAAAAAAACTGGATTATGAGGACACCGTAGCCTTAGAAAACAGCCTCGAGTCAACAGACCGAAGGTTTCCTCGCATCTCTGCTGTTTTATGTTTATTTTAAGGTTGCAGCATTGAGATATTCCTTCAAAAAGGAAACTCGTAATAGTGTCGTTGAGCGTCCATGAGAGGACCGGTAGCAGCACCTCAAAATAAGAACAGAGAGCCCGACACGTACATTCATTTCACTTCTATTCGCGATGAAAGCCGGCCTCACAGAAAAAGAAATAAATCGATCAACCTGCACACGCAAGGGAGTATTGAAAGCAGTGCCAGCAGTGATCGAGTCCTTCTCCCGGCGTATCCGTGTTCCCTTTCAATAAAGCTCAGGAGGCCACGACACGGCCGACTCGGGGCAGACGTCCGAATGGTCGGTCTGTGTTCGCTTGCAGCCACAGATCTTATTGCACGCAGCCATAGGGAATTCTCTCTTTCATCGTATCGTTACTCAGAAAGGTCTTGTACGTAGGAGCACTCAGAGGCGGCCGCATTCGAAGGCTTGAGGTATCGAATGGCGCCTTGCTGCGAAGCACAGCGTTAACGAAATGTGGCGACCATTTGATCTGAAAGGTCAAATCGTTTACTTCATCTCTGGCGTGTGACATCATATGATTCGATATACCATGTATGTAAACGCAGAATTTCAAGTTAAAATTGTCTTTTAATGTAGAAGTGTGCGCTGGATGCCATCTTCTATGCAAGAAACCTGAAGTTAGCATCAAGAAGCGAACCACCGCGTTGATCGATGAGGCGTTGCAGTCACCGAAGGAATTATGAATTATATTCATTCATCAGGCCCAAATTATCCAATGCGAACCCTTATTGGCGGATCTGAGACGTGAGAGAAAATGCTACGCTACCTGCAATGACAGCAGAACACGTAAAGTCTGCATCAAAATTAAGCGGTCCACAGTCGTTTTTCCGCAGTAGGCGTTGAGCCTTACCTTGACGCTCTAATATTTAATAACTCACATTTAACTTCGGGCGAGCCAAATGTCTGGGACTTGCTCTTGTCCTGTGGTGAATAGTTTCCGCTGTTTGAGCGTTTTGTTACTGTGGAGAAAAGGTGCTTCGCCAACAGAAGTACGCGCTCTAGTGTAGAGAATAATAGCAAATATCAGTGTGACTTGGCATCATGGTCAGGAATTAACCTTATTCAGTCGGCACAGGATATTAGCGGCCGTTTTACAATATCGAATTGTTTTTTTTTAGAAACAGTGGCATTTCTGATATCATCGAAACCACAAGACCGTGTTCCGCACGCACGCCCTTACACACACACACACACACACACACACACACACACACACACACACACACACACACACACACACACACACACACACACACACACACACACACACACACACACACACACACACACACACACACACACACACACACACACACACACACACACACACACACACACACACACACACACACACACACACACACACACACACACACACGCACACGCACACGCACACGCGCGCGCGCCATATATATATATATATATATATATATATATATATATATATATATATATATATACACACAGCAGACAAGGTTAAGGATATGAGGGACTCGTTTTTGACAAACATATGAAGGGAGCCAACAGTCACCGAAACCAAGGTGCATAGGGGAATGTTTTAATTTTTTTATTTATGTGTATCGCTAATCAGTGGGATAATAATACTTAAATTAATCTATTCGCTTAAAGAAGATTACTTATAAAGCAGCAGAAGAAACAACGATGCCGCCGGTGGGATCCGAACCCACAACCTCTCGAATATCGCGTCCGGGGCTCTTACCAACTGAGCTACGGCGACGGCTGTCCAATCTGCTGCTCTCGTGGGTATTTATATTTATTGTGTGAAAGCAAACCTTGAGAGTGTTCACACAGCGCCACCCTCGTCCATAGCGGCGGACGTAGCACGTCCTGTATTACCGCGAGGTGTGACGTAGAACGTCATCTAACGGCGAGGGCGGAAACTGTGCGAGAGCCCTCTTATGCTACCTATGGCATCAAGACTTCCAGAACCGAGACCCTCGTTAAGCAATTAGCAGACAAGGCTAAGGAAATGAGGGACTCGTTTTTGACAAACATATGAAGGGAGCCAACAGTCACCGAAACCAAGGTGCATAGGGGAATGTTTTAATTTTTTTTATATGTAGCGCTAATCAGTCGGATAATAATACTTAAATTAATCTATAGCTTAAAGATTTATAAGTAATCTTCTTTAAGCGATAGATTAATTTAAGTATTATTATCCCACTGATTAGTGCTACACAAAAAAAAATTAAAACATTCCCCTATGCACCTTGGTTTCGGTGACTGTTGGCTCCCTTCATATGTATGTATGTATGTATGTATGTATGTATGTATGTATGTATGTATGTATGTATGTATGTATGTATGTATGTATGTATGTATGTATGTATGTATGTATGTATGTATGTATGTATGTATGTATGTACGTATGTATGTATGTATATATATATATATGTATGTTATGTATATATATATATATATATATATATATATATATATATATATATATATATATATATATATATATATATATATTATATATATATATTGCGATAACAAACATGACCTAGGTTCATGTTTACGCGCCAGATCAGTTTTAACGTGCCGAAGAAAAAGTTTGTCTCAATATTCCGAAACTTTCAATGGCTTCTTTGTTTTAACGTTGCTTTTCCCTTCTCAGAGTGAAGTTTCGTGCAATAAAAACGCTCGTTATTAGCTCGTGCGAAGTGCACATGACGATGGAGAGTTCTCTTGCTCCTTCCGTGTTTACCGCAGTTTCCAGGATGGCGGACATTTCCGTGAATGTCCTCCTATCTCAATTATAATTCCTTTCCCGGAGGAGGCCCCTTGGGTGGAAGGCAGGATTCCCTGGCATCGAAGGTAACTTCAAAAGATTTAAGGGCTCTATCGAGTGGCGGAAATGGGCCTCTTGCCAGTTAGGCACGTGCAGCCATTAAATTGTATCAGGTTGCACACTACCCTGCCCCGACGTGACTTGGCGCTTCGAAAAAAGAAAGGATAGAAACGGACACGGTATCATTTCGCACACTTATAACGTTGATGCAGCTGCTAGTACACGATCTGTATGGCGTTAGTATCGGAGGCTCAGTGGTAGGGGCCTTTCTGCGCTGTCTGGAGGGGACAGCAACGGCCAACACATGTATTAAATGAAAAGCTGCGGATAGAACGAAAACTGAAGGAAGATGAAAACGCAGCACCACATGTGTGTCGATAATAGGTTTTTTTTTCGTACTCACTGACTCTGCGATGACCTCAAATCCTGAAACGGAGTTCGGACATTGTAAGAGTAAGTTCGCTCTGTGCTGAGTTTAATAAACATGGACATGGTGTCTGCATTATTTAATATCTAGGCCCGCCTCAAGTCCGCTCTGCAGAAATATCATCTTGATTTCGTTTTGTCGGAAAAGGCATAAAACCGCATTTAATTGTGCAGCTATGCTGACTTTGTAGCGACAGTTTCCGCTTGCGCACAATTTTGTAAATTGCAGGGTCATCAAAATCACAAGCATCACTTTTAATGCTTGCGGAAGCAATGCGCTTTTGGACCTGGTGGTCTCTCTAAATTATACGCATCTTAGCACTGCGAATCTTGGTTCATCAGTTTGCATCATTCAGGTAAGAAATTAAATTTCTTGCATCTTTTGAGTGTCTCTTTGCGCGTAGGTTAGGGTCGGCACAGGTTGTTCTGAATGATGCCATATGGCTTCCAGTTGCCTGATAGCACGACTTTATTCGATCACAGAGAGTGAGAAAATAATGGTTTGATTTATGGGGGTTTAACGACCAGAAGCGACTCAGGCTATGAGGGACGCCGTAGTGAACTGATGCGGAAATTTACACCACCTGGGGTTCTTTAGCGTGCACTTACATCGCACAGTGCATGGGCCACTAGGGTTTCGCTTCCATCGAAATGCGACCGCCGAGGCCGGATCGAACTCCTGTCTTTCTGGCCGGCAGCCGAACGCCATAACCACTGAGCCCCCATGGCGGCCTTAGAAAACAATAATATCCTTGAACGAATAAGTATTCAAAAAGAGCAGTGAACGGACACAGTCATCTTTACGGCAGCCCAACCAAGGAAAATGCACTAGTCACTTCTGAGGAGTCGCATGCGGGAGGTGCGGGGTTCGATCCCCAGTGCCGCCGGGTACCCACCGGCGATACATTGGGTAAAAGCTTTGCTCTGGTCTGGTGCTCGGCTTCTTTAGGGTTAATGCTTGGGAAATGGGTATTTGACCCCACCTTGAGAAATGGAAAATACCTCGTGTCATGGCTCTCTTTGGCCGTAGGTGCCCTTGCGCCATAAAAATCCATCATCATCATCATCGTCATCATCATCACTTCTGAGGAGAATGTTGGTAGCAGTCGAATGACAGAGTGCGCACTGTATTGGAAGGAAGCCCCTTTACACATAGTATTGAACCTGCTACAGGGGAGTACAGTGCAGATTATGGTGGAAAGCCTGAAGTACGAAACCTGAATTATGTGTTGCGTAAGATGTATATTGTATTGTCCGATCAAAGGACGGCAATCGGTAGGTTCTGTTGCGCATACCGAAACATGAGGTCTTGTTGACGTAGCCTTAATTTCTTGGGAAAAAGAAACGCGACAATTTCCGTAAAATGGTTGGCATGTCAGTGGGCTACCGGAAAAGTTTTTACTGCATATCTACATGCAGCCAAGTGGTAAGTAGGGTGGAGGACAAACGTGAGTTGTGACCGCGCAGTGTCAATTATTCCTGACTTGCATCATAATGAAAGCCATATTATCCATGCGTGGCAAGATGTACCAATGCTCTAAAAAACTGCGAGCACCCTTCGCGAAAAGCTGGGGGCATACGTAATAAAGAAAATCAAGTGTTTTATATTGCGGAATTCAGCAGCCTATTCCTAAGCGTTCCTAGCAAAAGTCGTAAAACAGACGAAATCAACAAAGGTGACTTTTTTTTTTCCTGACTCTGTAGTTCTGAATTTACAGTCGCGCGTCGATGTAGGCACTAAGAAAAGTAATTGGTAAGCAGTACCATTTTGTCTCTTACGCATTTTTTGTGTCCTTGAAGACATTTGCAGTGCGGGGGGAGAACGAGTACTTCTGATGGCATCCAGAACATTCGGACAAGCTTTGCATTTCGTGCAAAAAGGAGCACTTAAGCTGGTGACGGCCTCATTTCGGGGATAGCTGGTCATATACCATAAACTCGATGCCCCTGGTGTCCTTTCTCATTTTTCCAGCGCGACGGCCGTGAAATCTTTCGTTTTGTTGTGACTGGCAGAATGACGAGTTTTCTTCAATGAATTGTACACATGTCGGAAGCATGATGTAATAGCGCACACGTAGACTACACTTACCGAACTCGCCAGGCCTGAAAACAAGGATCTGAACAGGAACGAATAGGAGAACAAATTGCCAAGTCCCGTCACGGCGATAACGATGTCCTTACGGAATAAGAAGCGCCAAGAGTCGCGAAAAAAGCCAGGTACCTGCGCCATAACTGCGCCATAAAACTTTCAAACGACGCAGTACTCCTCGCGGAAAGAGGGAAAGCACAGACCGCCTTTAAAATGTGTACCTCTAGAAATTCGCCTTTTCTTGGGGCCGCAAACGCGACGCTATAAATCGTTGTTTTTTTGAAGAGAACCTCAAAACTCATTTTACGGCGAACGTTGGATGGCATTATTTTCTCCCATCGCCGCTTTAGTTTAAGAAAAACTGTGGTGCTCTGACCAAGCGCACAACTGCCGCTGGGTGCGTCCTCTCAAGGCAGTAAATCAAAGAAACGTCGCGAACACGTCAAAAGGAAAACCGTTTGTTTGACAGGAAGGCCATTACGGGTATTTTGTACGCATGTCTCTTTATCATGTTTTCGTATACACCGCCGCTTTCAAAAAAGCGATGTTATTTATGTATTCGCATTTTATGTTTTTGCGCATACAGCCGCTTTGTTCTTAGAACAATGAATTTTGTTTCGTTTTTCCGTGCTTATCCGATAGGGTTGTTTTTCACGAAGAAGTAGAAGTAATAAGAAGGCGGTGCAAAGAATTGGTCACAATACTTTAACATACGCTCACAGGTGTTTCAAACTGAACAAGAAATGATAAAATTTTTAATACTAGCGCTGGCAATATTCAGGACAACTTTTCTGTGGGCCGTACTGGGACATGTAACATGCACGGGCAGTTTTACTGATTCATTCAAGTCAGAGTCCAACTCACGGAAGAGAAGTACTTTTTTTGAAACAATAAGTTATAGCTTGAAAAGGTACTTTCTGTGAATTGATATCCCTGCAAAACAGATTCAAATATGTTACAGGCTTCATGCTTCACCCATTTTGTTCATTGGTTATGAGAAAAAAGTTGGCGGAAAGACAAATGGCTGGGGAAAAGAGGTACGTCACAGACATATGAATACAGTGCCATATATCGTTTCTTTTAACAGCGGCCTCTGTGATCGGACAGTGCTTTAAGTTTCGCCTTTCCTGCATTAATCTCCATACCATAGCGCCTGGTTTCACCATGTCTTCTTCGTGACGAATCGGATGAGGGCTTAATTTTTGTTGCGCAAAATTTAGCGGGCTTTAAGGATGCCTAGCGCACTACCCCGATCATAATCACCATTAGGTTACGTATTTTACCTACCGTAGTGGTCCAGTGGCACAAAGAACAGCTGCTGAGCCCACAGTCGCCGGTTTCATACCGGCCGCCACAGCCGTATTTTGTTAGACGGAAAATGCAGGAACTCCCGCGTACCAGGATTTCGCTGTCGACTTAAGCACCCCATGAGGTCAAAATTAATCCAGAGCCATCCACTACGGCTGTCCTAAGATCCCCCACAATTCCTTTCACCTGCGAAAATCAATGAATCAATGAATGAATGAATGAATGAATGAATGAATCAATCAATCAATCAATCGTTGTTAAGTTCGCTGCAGTGGAAGGACCCCGCTCAATTCGTTCCAACTGGCATTGTCCTGCTCCAGGCACTGCCGCCATTTTATTCAGCCAGTATTCTAATATGTCTTTCTTTCTATATGTCACTCTTTTACAAAAGAGTCCACAGGTTACTTGTTCTCCGGAATTGCATATCTCTTCAAATCCATTGCATCCTCTTCATTTCTGCTCGGATGTCATGAACACTAATTGCTTCTTTGGTCTCCCCCGCCGTCTTTTTGTCTTTTAAAGTATGCTGCCGTACATTCCGTAGTGCGCTGCGGTGTCCTCAAATTTCAAGGCTTTGCGTTCGCATCCAGCTTCCAACTCTCGACATCAGGGTAGCAAGGGTAGGGTACAACTATCAATAATGAGATAGCATTAGCGATGCCGTTCTCTAGAAAAGTCGGCGTCCGTCCGTCGGTGTCGCGAAAAAGCAGATGGTCCACCAGCCACGCCTCTGCCCACCAGGTTGTGGACAACCTGCCCATCACTGCAAGCGGCAATGAAATTAATTCAATTGAATTCAGTGCTATTTGCCGCCTGCCTACCGTGGCACTGAGCATCAGCTCACTGGTCCAGAGATGACAGCCAGCCTCCCACTGAACTGTCTCTGCAAAAATGAGCCTTACGGGAGCTCGGAAAGATCTAACTGGATCTCACAACCCCACCGGTGGCTGCGTTTGAAACAGCCACCTGCCGGGTCAGTGGCGCGTCGCTTAACTGCTGCGCCACTGCGCCAGTAGGGGCATGAGGACTCGTCGCGGTCTATGAATCTATGAAAAAAATGAGTGCGCGGGAGGTGTCTCTGATGCTATCGCATAGTACATTCAACGGTAGGTTAAGCGTCGTCCAAGTTCTCAACTTTCCTCTTCAAGGGTTATATCCGCAACCTGCTGCTCAGATCTTCGGAGTGCTTACGGAATGCACTCACGGTTATCTGTGTTCTTCTTTTTTCTTAGCCGTGTTGCAGATCTGCGGTCACGATATGCGGGCTAAATAGATGCACGGCTGCACAGCTTTCAACAACTCACCACCTAAACCTTTGTTCCTTCGAGCGTGTTTGGAACATTACTCTATAGCTGCTTTCACACGAATTTTAAGCCTACCATTGTGCACTACGTGTCTAGTTCCGCAATCTTGTGTAGCAATTCATCCCGAGTTACTAAAGAGGAAAATGTCATTTGATAGTATAAAATTTCGGGGGTGCTCGCCGTTTACTCTAAAGCCTAGTTAAACCCTTCTAATAGGTATTGCTCGCACCAAGTAAAAGAAATAAAGCCAGGTGACCATTAAAGATAGAGTGAATTTCCGCGCCAGTTGGTCGAAATGAGACCCGCCTCGCTTATGACGTCACTGGTGAACGAGGCAGTTAAGCGTATAGCTAGCGCTGAAATTACCTGAATCTTTGAAAAATGAAAATTCTGCCAGAAGCATGTAAGACAGGAACCGTAGAGGACTTGAAATATTGTTGACGGAGTAGCTTAGTAAGTTTTTTTTTTGTTTACAAGGTATGCGCCAATGTAGTCGCTAATGGAATTATGAAAATGTATAGACTTCAATGAACGAGAAAAGCAGGTGAGTTTTCAAAAAGGATAATCGAAAATACAGGTCATTTTCACATCACCAGTGCGGTGACGTAGCTTCCATTGATTAGCAGAGCTTTAAGCACGAACTGCATCGCAGGAGAGGCGTAGAGAAATCTATGGTGGCTGGCAGATGGATGAAGCCGCAAATCTGTATTCGCCAGGTCCTTTCGCTACTTATTATGCTCCTGTTTCGCCCCCTTCTGTTCTTCAAGTTCACCAGCGCTTTGGTTTCCCTGGCAGCTTTGGCTACTTCAGGAGCCTTCGCCATAAGCTGCTTCTGTCAGCTGGACCCCGCGCTCAGTTTCCTTCCCAGGTTTGGTTTTCTACGTGGCGCGGCGTTCAGCCGCTTTTTTTTTTAACCTGGGCAGTGCGCTCATCGTCTCTGGCTGTTTTCGCTGTTTGAGGCGCCATAACACACGCGCGCTCCTCAGTAGCGTCAGCAAATGTTCGCGGCGCAGAACGAACGGATGAAAGCTGGAGATGGTGTGTGTGTGTGTGTGTGTGTGTGTGTGTGTGTGTGTGTGTGTGTGTGTGTGTGTGTGTGTGTGTGTGTGTGTGTGTGTGTGTGTGTGTGTGTGTGTGTGTGTGTGTGTGTGTGCGCGTGTGCGTGCGCGTGTGCGTGTGCGTGTGCGTGTGCGTGTGTGTGTGTGTGTGTGTGTGTGTGTGTGTGTGTGTGTGTGTGTGTGTGTGTGTGTGTGTGTGTGTGTGTGTGTGTGTGTGTGTGTGTGTGTGTGTGTGTGTGTGTGTGTGTGTGTGTGTGTGTGTGTGTGTGTGTGTGTGTGTGTGTGTGTGTGTGTGTGTGTGTGTGTGTGTGTGTGTGTGTGTGTGTGTGTGTGTGTGTGTGTGTGTGTGTGTGTGTGTGTGTGTGTGTGTGTGTGTGTGTGTGGAACAAAGTGCACGAATAACCTAGGTGACCAGAAGATGGGTCATCATGGCACGCCTGCAGGACTTCGTCGCGAAAGGCCGCAGGTACGACTAGCAGATAGCTTCCGTCGGGCTATAGTTTTTCTTATACAGAACGCCGTCGCGTAAACAGAAAGACGGCAGTCCGCGCGAGAAATTTCGCGGGGGAGACAGCGCTTCCCTCAAGATGCTCAATGAGGGGCGTAGTTCACTGTCGTCTCTTTGGTGCTGAGTGAGAATGGTGGTGGAGATGGCGGCGAGAAAAACAGAATCGTCGTCGGTATCAGCTCGGTTGTCCTCGATAGGAGCACGAGACAGACAGACAGCATCATTATGGTTCCTTCCGAACTTATAGAAGATGGTGACATCGAATTCTTGAAGGCGAAAGCTCCAGCGTGCAAGCCGTCCCGAGGGATCTTTGAGGTTCGCCAGCCAACAAAGCGAATGGTGATCACTGACGACTCTAAAAGGGCGGCCGTATAAATACGGGCGAAATTTGGTCACTGCCCACACAATTGCCAGGCATTCTTTTTCAGTGGTGGAATAGTTCGTCTCGGATCGTGACAAGGTGCGGCTTGCGTATTCGATTACGCGTTCGAGGCCATCTTGCCGCTGTCAAGGACTGCACCGAGGCCGATGTTGCTGGCGTCTGTGTGCTGTTCAGTGTCGCCTGACTCGTCGCAGTGTCCAAAGATTGCCGTATTTTGGAGACAAGTGCGGAGGTCTTCGAAGGCCTGTTGTTGCTCCTGGCCTCATAAAAGCGGTTCCGCAGCTTTCGTGAGGCGGGTGAGGGGCTCAGCGATATCTGGGAGAAAATCTGCACAAAACGCCGATAATAGGCATAGAGACCCAGAAAGCGGCGCACACTGCGCCTTTCGGTTGGCACGAGAAAAGCAGCGATGGCGGCTGTCTTATCAGGGTCAGGGGTAACTCCCTTAGCGCTCACGATGTGGCCCAGAAACTTGAACTCCTAGAAAGCGAAGTGACACTTTTCGGGCTTCAGGGAAAGGCCGGCCGAACGAATTGCTGCGAATGGAGCGCGCAGGCGCCTCAGGTGCTCTTAGAATGTGACGGAAAAGATCACAACGTCGTCTACGTACACGAGGCAGGACTGCCATTTTAGATCAGCAAGCACGGTATCCATCACCGGCTAGAAAGTTGCAGGAGCTGAGCACAGGCCGAAAGGAAGCACCCGAAATTAGTACAGACCGTCCGGTGTAATAAAGGTGGTCTTTTCCCAGTCGCGTTCGTCCACCTCGATTTGCCAATAGCCACTGCGCAAATCTAGCGACGAGAAGTACGTGGCGTGGCGTAGCCGGTCCAGGGAGTCACCAATGCGTGGCAGAGGATAAACGTCTTTTTTGGTGACTTTGTTTAGACGTCAGTAATCAACACAGAGCCGTAGGGCTCCATCTTTCTTCGCAACTAGAACAACAGGCGATGCCCGCGGGCTCGGCGACGGATGTATCATGTCGTCTTGGAGCATTTCTTGAACTTGTCGGCGAATGCCATCACGTTCCTTCGAAGAAATTCGATAAGGCGGTTGACGTAACGGTCGTTGGCTTGCATCAACTGTAATGCGGGGATTTGTGAGCGGAGTCTGCCTAACCTTGGAGGTCGAGGCAAAACATTCGCGGAAAGATTCGATAATGTTCTCCAGGCAGCGTTTCTGATAAGACGGGAGGTTTGGGTTCACATCGGTTTTTATGGGATTGGTCTGTGCCTCCACTGATGCCGCGGATTCGGACAACGCGTGCTGTCCCGAGAATTCGTCAAGTTCTACGAAATACGCAATAGCTGTTTTGCCAGGCAAGCATTGAGGTTCACAACCAAAATTGGTCACCAAAAGTTCGGTTCGCCCATTGATCAATTCAATTATTCTGCGAGCTACACAGATTTGCCGACCCAGGAGCAGCGACCTGATGGTTTCAGCGATGCCACGAGTCCCAGGGCTGTTATCGCACTTTACGGTAACAAACATGCTGGCTCTTGACGGGATCAATACGTGGTCGTCACAGACGCATAACTTAGCCCTGCGTGACTCGGTATCGTCGTCGAAAGGGCCTTGGGTGTAAAACGACACGATTAGCTCCTGAAGGCTGATAACGGAACCGTACTCCCGGCCGAAGGAAATCAAGCCGAGAATGATGTCTTTGGAGCACTCGGGTAACACAGCAAAGCAGCCAGGGAATGTAACACCGCGGATCTGGATTCGAGAAGTACAGACACCAATCGGCGTTACCACATGGCCACCGGCTGTCCTTAACTGGGTTCCAGACCAAGGGGTCCGAACCTTTCTGAGGGCCGTGGCTAACCGAGTGCTCATTTCTGAAAAATCAGCGCCGGTATCCACGAGTGCGGTACCATCGTGGTTGTCGGCGGCAACCGGAGTTTCGATGGAAACCAGTCGGTCGCAGCGCGTAGTTGAGGTTGTCGTCGGTCGGATCGTCGCGGTGGAGGCTGTTGACTCGGTCCAGTAGCGGCGGCCCTACCCCCGGAGGAAGCCGTCTTCAGTTTTCCCGATGTGTAGACGTACCTCTGAACTGGCCAGAGGACGACGGGCGGCCGGGTGAAGAGAACCGCATTAAGGATGGTGATCGGGACTGCCGTCGCTGCGAGGTCGCGGACTGCGCGTTATCGGCCAGGTACTGCTCGATATCCCGTGGCCGTTCACCGCTGCGCGGTCGAGGTTCGTCAGGTGAAAAACCCCTTAAGCCCATTCTGCGGTAGGAGCAGTGGCGTAGGATGTGGCCGGGCTCCCCGCAGTGGTAACTGAGCGGCCGATTGTTTGGCGTACGCCACGTGTGCGCTTTGCTCATGATGGGTCACGGAGGGCACTGCTGCGATTGGGTACTGCAGAGATGGCACAGGAGCGACGGGAGAAAAGGCTCGCATCGCTGGCCCAGGACTTCGGAGTGCGTCGCTGCACATCATCACGTAGGGCGCCGGAGCTATTGGTGACTGCACAACTCGTCGGATTTCATCACGGACCACGTCCGTTACTGCACCAACGCTGGACTGTGGAGCTTCAGAGCGAAGTTTCACCAGTTACTCGCGCACAAGGCTTCTCACAAGCTCCCGAAGCTCCTCGGCAGGCAGCGACAGAGGCGTGTACTGGGAAGCGGCTGCTACAGCAGCCTGATCACCGTATAGTGCGCGCCCCGTTCCTGCAGAGAACGCTCGATACTCGTTGCCTCCTTGGTAAATTCGCACACCGTTCTTGGCGGCTCACGGTCCAGTCCGGCAAATAACTGCTCTTTTACGCCGCGCATTAGTGGCGCACCTTGGCCTCGGGCATAGCAGGGCCGGCTCGATTGAAGAGTCGCGTGATGTCCTCGATGAACATGGCGATTCTCTTGTTGGGCTGCTGTGACCTCGAGTGCAGGCCGATTTCTGCCTTCTCCTTTCTTTCGCTAGTACTAAATGTGGCCAGCAGCTCTCGGCGAAAAACCTCCAAGTTGGTGAAAGAAGCTTCGTGGTTTCCAAACCACGTCTTGGCCGAGTCCTGCAGCGCAAAGTAGACGTTGCGTAATTTGCGCTCGCCGTCCCACTCATTGAAGCCCACCACTCGGTCAAAGCTCGCCAACCCAGTCTTCAATGTCCTCGGACCTGTCATTGTGGAACGGTGGCGGCGACCGAGAAGCGTGAAGGACGAACGGCGGGGCAGCCCCGGAATGCTGAATTGTGTGGCTAGCCGTGGTGGACGTCATGGCCCTTACCGGCGTTGTCAGTCGGCCGAACTCTGGTTCTAGGCCTCGCACACGGCGGCTCGCCTTGTGGACGGGTGTTGAATCCACGCGTTGAGAAGAGGCGTCTAGGGTATCCTCGTAGTCAGCGTACATGGGACGCCACCAAGCTGCTTCACGAAATATGTCACCGGCAAACGGTTGAACTTCGAAAAATAGGTTTAGTCAGACACGCTGGGACGTGCCAGACAGCAGGGAGCTGTTGCGAGGAAAACGACAAAGCGCTAGCCCGTAGAATGTCCATGGCGTGCCAAGCGCCAGGTAAAACAGTTCGGCCGCGGTACCGCGCCACTTAAGGGGTCGTACTGTGGCAATATTTTAATTAAATTACAGAACAAAGTGAGGGCGATTTTAAAGTTTTATTAACGCAAACAGTGCTATAACAAGTTTTCAGACAATACTTCAAAAAAGATCTGTCTTCAAATTTAGACTTCAAATTTACTTTGAAAGATAACGAAAATCTTGAAATTTTTCTTCTGTTAAGTGCTTCTACTTGGAACCAAAATGGCGGCATCCATCGTTTATGTTTTCGGGCACGACAGGGCATCTCAATACGTGAATACATGAAGAGAAAAACGCTTTCGGCAAGGAACGGCTCCTGAAGAATAACTTCTTTAAAAATTCCCAGATTAAGGCGATTTCTTACACTTTGTAGCATTATACTAGAAAAATATTTTGTTTTTCGAAATATAGCTTCTACACTCCTAATAGGACTTGTCTTAACTGATATAAATTTTTTTCAGCCAGAATGTCAAGGATTTGGTGCGTCTTCTTCGCCTGGAATGACCAAACTCCGTTACAATTTTCTGCAAATAAGTGAAAGGGGGAGACTATAAATTAAATTTTCCGAATTGGTCTGGTGAAAAATGTTTTGGAATTGCCCAATGCGCTTTGCGGAAGCACGATGTTTGTTTCTTAGAAAGCAGTATTCTGTTATTTTTGTTCTTTGTGAATTTACTGCTACTTTGGGGCCTAGCGCAGCATTTGGTGGCCAAATTAGAGCGGTGAAACAATTTGTCTGAAAAAAAAAGAGGTCGGCTATTTTGCCCCAGAAGTGGGGTTGAACCATGTCCCGGACTGGTTCCCAATGGTTCCTTCAAATCGTTCCGGCTCACGTTTGTGTTCCAAGATGGCGAAGAAAATATGTATTCGGTTCGGCTCCAGTTCGGGGCAAAAATACGCGTTCGGATCCGGTTTCGTATTGAGTTCCGGTTCCGGTTCGACACCATGGTCGCCGGTGGGTGAATCGCGTGGTGAAGCGAGAAATTAAAAAGGCTTTGTAAATATACAAGGAAAAACAAATGTTTCGAAGAAGCAAGTCGAAGAAAAGGACTGAATTCAGCGGTCGAGTACCACACCATGGTGGTCAATCTCTATCCTTGGCTAGGGATGGTTTTTCTGCTCTTTCATTGAGCCAGTTACATCTTGACTACCACAGCATCACTGGTGCTAAAAGCTGCTTACCGTGATCAGGCGCCCTTCAATTGGTAATTTAAATTTCGTTGACATCTGCCTCTTTTTTCGCCCGTTAGGTATACAAAGCGGCACCGGAATTCGAACCCACGTACCTCTCGAATAAGAAGCGGAGTCCCTGCTTTAATTTCACGCCATCTGGGCATACAGACAGCTTAAATTCCCAGTACTCAATGCACGCTTTGCTGCAAATAGGACGCGTCCGCCGCAATTGGAGGTGCCATATGCCAGCGCGTGCGCACCGTCGGCCTCTGCGTCAACCCCCCATTCGCTAGCGAGCCGCGGTTGTCGGCGTCTATTGTCTCCAACGCACGCGCGCAAGCTCGTCCGGTTTCTGGCGCATTCTGTTGCCGCCTCGGCGCTGCCCCTTTCAGCGTAGGCGACGCGAGAAACGCCGCGCCATTCTCGCTACGCACTCTAAACAACTCCACACATCAAAGTGTAAGCCGAGTGAATCGATCGCGAGCGTCTCTCAATAAAGTTTGGCCCGCCCCGCCTTGGACGAGAGCGCGGGCCAAGGGGCTGCGGCCTGCGGGCAAAGTATTCGGGCAACGCGATTAAAGGCGCCGCTGGTGGAGTGCGCACGCTGCCGACTCGGAGGAGCCGTTTCTCGGCGCCTAATGAAAAAAGCCAGGTGAAGAATTTGGCAGATTCACGGCAGGCTGCACTGACGTCCGGATTCTCCTCCGATCGCATAAACTTGAAGGAAACCAAACGCCCGCATTTTTGTGCTCTTGCCTCGTGGGTTCTTTCTCGTGGCCTCCTTGACTTTTCCGCGCATACGGAAGGGGGCCGGGCGCCGCCGAGCAGAGTCGCTTGCAATAATGGATGATGAAGGAGCGTGACCGTTAGATTACCGCCAGCTGAAGCGCGCCAAAAAAAAACAGTTCATTTAGGTAACCGGCAGCCGCGCGCCGTATACCGCAGTTGAAGAGAAAATGAAGCAGAAAGTGCGAAACAAAAGCGCGGAAAACAACTAACAATAAAAAAGGACAGAGAGAAGTACCACCCGGGAATTTATACCTTAAGGGTGACGGGTTTAATTAGACACCTAATGCAAGTCGACGCGCCAGAATCAAAAGCGCTTAGTGCGTGATTTCTTCACTCCTATTGTTCCCATAAATGTGAAGGCCGTGCAACTGCTCTCATATCCAAGACAACTTTTTGTCAGGTGGCAAAGTGTGCCCCTTTTTAATTTGGGTCCACGATCTCCTTGCCTCTTTTTTTTCTAATGTAATGAAAAAAATACTGAGCTCAGAAGCAATGATTTCTGTGCTCATTTGGCGGACTTTTTAGAGGGAAAATGAGGGCAGAAATCACTGCCTCTAAGCTCTTATGATTTTTGCCCACTTGCTGAATGTACTGTGGGCAAGCGGAATGAAGCGCTAACTGCACGCTCAAGCAGTCACCAAGAAAGCAGCCACTGGCATTCGCCACCTCTAATCTACTTGACATGTTGCGCTGAGCACTCAAAATCACCGCGGGAATTTCAAAGGTTCGGTAGATCCCATGGATTTTCTATGGCTGCCGGAAGTAATTGGTGGGAACGCAGAAATCATCATATAAGATAGACTTTCCAGCCGTAATGAAGTGCAACATGGATTTCTTGCTGCTTGCAGGTGACTGAGGGAAGACATACGCGGTCTTTGGAATGTCCTGTTTGTGGTGCATCTAATAATAAAAAGAATCCGTCAAACCTAAGAACCTTTTGTTCGGCGTAAGCTCTGTTGGCATTTCTTTGATGCAGTTATTCTTGCGACAAGGAGTGCTTTTCAACAGAGACAGGTGAGCGCAAAAAAAAAGACAAACAAAGACTAGGGGGGCAACCACAAGCACTATTGTGTTTGTCTCCTCTCTGTGCTTTGTCTTTTGTTTGTGCTAATTTGTCTGCATTAAAAAATTACGCACCAACTAGCCCAAACCGAAGTTCTACACAAGGAGTTAATTGGTTGAGTTTTATGCGTCATGAAGAGAACTCTTTCCTATATGAGGCGAGATACAGTAGTTTAGCAAGAGCTTTGCAGATGGTGTATGAACAGTACTTTTAGTCACTAGTAGAAGGTGCGATATTTTTTTTCGCGAACTTCTTCGCGTGTAACTGGAGTTTTATACGCACGGCTGTCACTGAAATAGTTAATCACAGTGTTCATTAAACGGCTGTTCAGTGGTGCTGGCCTTGTATAGTTTGTTGTATGAGTTGTACTCTGTCTCAGGTGCGGGTAAATTGTATTGAAGTTTGCAGAAAAAAAAACTGTTCAACCATTCACAAACATTTTTGCTCAATATTGCAGAGGGGGAGGGTTGCACGCAAAGACGGTGATGGCGGAAGAGGCCACCTTTCTACAGTAGGCTGTAAATAGTTCACAGTGCTGAAAGCCGGAGACCATCATTCGGCATTCGTTTTGGCAACGTTTTGGACGAGTCTGTTCTTTTGGAGCGTTCTGCACTTTAATTTAAAGGAACACTTTCCTATAGATTTTTATAAAATATGGTTCTTTTGTACGCAAGGCGATAACATGGTTGAAACGGTCTGTTATTGTCCTTATTCTAAGGCTGGTCAGCTGGTCATTATAAACGGCAAACTGCTATTCGCTATACTGTAGTTAATGTAAGGCATATATTTCAATTTTTTTGCCGATTCCGCGCGTCAGATAAGAAAATTGTGGAAAGCTCAACCATATACCCTAGAGTGGATTAACGTTCTTGAAAAACCAAAAAGCTTACTTGGACACAATGGGCAAACTGTTTTCATCACTCCAGCAGTGCATGCGGCAGTGCATTTCTGAGAGTAGAGCAACCAGCCAGTGGTCCAGAGGCCACTGGCTCAATTTCAGGTGGTGGAGAAGCTTCTTGCCGCACTCATTCCAGTTTAGTTTTATTTCCCTGAAAGAAATCTTCCCATCTTAATTTGTAGTTGTGATTCCTTTTTTTCCTTGAGCCCTTCTCTGTCCCCGCAATCTGTGCCGCACCGAATCCAACGTCCCAGTTTCCCAATGTCCCTCGCCATACTGGGCTCCTAATCAGGCATGACACTGGATGCTGGGTCCCACTGCCGCTTGGTTTTGCAATCGGACGACAGTGCTGTGGAAAATAAAAACACGAAAGCTCTGGCAGCGGAGAGTGCGACGGCTACTCGTGAACGTTCCTGTCAAAATGGACCGTTTTGCTCTTCCCCACTAACAAACTGTAGGTAGAAACGCTGGGTTACACTCCAGAGATTTGAGCCCCCCAGGGCCCGAGAGCTCGCGCTACTGTGGTCGCTGCGTACGGCAGCTTCCCTCCTGCGGCGGAATGCGCAACCAGCGAGGCATCGAGTTCGGCACAGCACTGGGAAGTGGCTTCAACGTCACGCTACGAAGAAACTATCGGTGTGGGGCTGCTGTCGCGGCTGCGCCAAGTCGTACGACTTCGGTTTCTGCAGAGTAGGAAACAAGAGAAACACTTTCCAATTTCAACGCATGAACGCTTGTCAAAGTGGCCGATTTAAAGGGTCGAGCGGAAACGAAACCTCTTGAACCGTCCATCACGCCAAGTTTGCAGATCGCGAATGCCCCTGGGAGCTTCCATTTTCTTTGCACGTGTGGAGTTGCTGAGCACAATGGCGTCACACCGGCCGAATGGGCACGATGCAGAGCGAGTCGCCGTTTCGCAGTCTGCTATCTCGGCAGCACTAGCCGCACTGCTTTTGCTCTATTTTGACAGTGCTTGCCCGTTGAGCCAGTGTTGCATGAGAAAGCGGTGAACTAGTCGTGGTCGGTGAAGAAATGGGCGCAGGCGAATGCTCCAGAATTCGCCTCGTGTGTCGCAGCATGTCTTTCAGATGTAGGCAATTTTTTTGGCTCATCTCAGCTCCCTTTTCAGAAAAAAAGGATAAGTTTATAGTCTGAGGACATAAATATAATAAATATAGCTTGACTTAGTACTCTCATTTATTGCCTCTTTATGCACGTGTAGCTCCACTGCAAATGGAGGCTTTAAAAACTGTTTAAACAAAGGGATTTTTCAGCAGTTCTCTCAATTCCTACATCAGTCACTGAGGTTGAAGAGCTATCTTTTTACAGACAGATTAAGCTTCCTTATAAGGAAATCGCATTTTTCTTTGCGATAAATAGAGCGCATGCGAGTTATCAATCAATCAATCAATCAATCAATCAATCAATCAATCAATCAATCAACCAATCAATCGATCGATCGATCGATCGGGATTGAACAATACTCAATGTTTTGCATAACAGAAGTTTCCACATTTTGCTTAAGATAATAAGTTTTCGACTTTTTGATATGTTAGAGCCTTAAATCAACTGGTATTTTGTTCCAAACTTTGGCTCCAACCTACTGAATGAGCTGCTCAGCATAGACACTTTTTTTTGTAGAGAGAATACTGAAATTGTCAGACGTGAGGTTTCTTGTTGGTCGTAGAGGGCTATGAGTAAGGACACGGGAAATGAATGGTTGTAGCGAGTTATGCTGTGTACACAGCGTGCTGTTTGCACTTCACGCAAATGACCAAATGGCAACAACTTCAGTTAGCCGAAAGAGTGGTATACTAGGCTCGTTATATTTCCCGAAGTTCATTATTCTGATAGCTCGATTTTGTAAGCGTCTAATGGATTCAAGATATAAAGTGTAAGTCCAGCCCCAGGATTCAATAAAGTACGACAGGTGACTATTAATAAATGCAAAGTACAGGATTCGCAACGTGCTGGTGTCAAAGCAATCACGAGCTTGTAGAAGAATATAGCAACCGGAAGCTAGCTTTGAACACCCTGCATTAGTATGATTTGCCAGTGTAGATTGTTGTCATATACAACGCCAAAGTATTTAAAAGAGCTTGTTTGCGTGAGTACGTTATTATTAATAGCCGTTTTAATTACGGGGCTGTTTATGCATTTTACTTGTATTCCTTGGAGATGTAGAAGCACTAACATAACAATGAATCGAGATTCACGTCAAATAATTCCAGGATATCCGCACATCTATTCGAAGGTGATCGGATTCCTGTCAGCAAATAATGTCATCAAGCTAGTTTGAAGGCTGCAAAATCTAGATAATACCATACATTTTGGCTAGGGGATATCTAGGAAAACTGCCCTTGTAGCATTTCACACGTCTTGATCACATGATACTGTGATGTTCTGTAAAAAAATTCTAGAGCTTATTTACATAATGAACGCGACGTGGTTAAGTGTACACTAATGCATCACCGTTGCAAAGCTAGTATGGGAAGTTGTCCACGAATAACAAGGGTAACCTTGGTCTTAATACAAAATTATCTGCTGCCCCTAATGTTATAAACTGAAGGCTAGATGTTTATCTGCTAGGCACCTTAAAAAGGTTAGCGGAAGGGGATCCGGAGTTCAAGGTGGTCGCACTGCTCTGTTAGGGCACTCCGATCGGTGCCACCTTCCTGACGTCATTTTTGCGTGGCCTCAGCCTTCAGTCACATGTCCTTGCCTCGCAAACGTATGAGGCTGAGCACACTGCGCACGATATTTTGTAAACCAAGCCCGGCTGTTTTTCTTTCAAAGCGTAATCTGTGGGCCGCGGAAAGAAATGACTGAGCGCCGACACCAACTAATGGGCCACGCGTACGTATTGTTTTCGCAAAATTCATGCCAGCGCTTTGCTAAGAGAGCCTACACATGGCAGAACGATGCGACTGCACTTCTTTGCTTAAGTATCAATCAGTGTCTAGTCCTCTGGGCTTGGCGATGGATCACGCGCTCAATAAAGCTGCGCATGTAGGCATTGTTCTGGCGACCAGCGAACAAGGTGGCTTCTTCCTGTTCCAGCTGATCGGGAAGCAGATGGCCTTCACGCTCGACAAACCGAATGACATGACGGAAGCCTTGTGGCTCGTTGGGCGGTTCGAGTTAAAGTGTATGCGTTGAAATGCCGCTTGAACGAACATTACTTTAAAGAACTTTGCAGCTGAACACACTTTCGCGAAATTCCTCGTCGTTCTATCTAACGCAAATATAATCAAAGGAACATCACGAATGCTAACGGTTATTAGCATGCTGCAACTTTTAGTGCAGCGAACATTTAGCGGAAATATTAACGTATGACTTCAGTCTCGAAATTCATCCTTGGGTCGATGTGCCGCAGTTCTCTATGACGGAGCTTCCGGCAATGCAGTACTGAACTTGTACAGCGTTTTGAAACTTCGCAGCAACATGCTTTCACTTGCAAAGCATTCGGATTCCGTTTAGCTTGGTATGGCTGCACAGCTGGCTTGTACCTTAAAAGGAAGGTGAATGTACAGGGTAGCGTGCTTGCCTTACTTTCATTCTCTAGAAGTCGAGGAAGAACATATTTTCGAAGGAAATGAAGTGAGAATTTCGTTATGATACACGCTAGTGCGTCCACAGAATTTGAAAGCCTTTGCCGCCTAGCATGCATTTGGGCAAACTGAAAAAAGGTGCGTAAAAGCATGAACTTACCTAGTAAGGGCTCACCTTACGAAAGTGCAGCACAGAATTACAGCACTTTTTTTTAAACTAGTAAGTACGGAATACATGCGTAGAAATTTCAGTATTGTAAAATAGATGCCTATCTATTTTAGTGCTCGATAATAACTTAGGTTTACTAGAATGAGTGGCTGCGTGCTTAAATCAGTTTAGTGAACTTTCACTTAAGGGAATGTTTCCTTGAGATTCCCTGAAGATTTGTCCGAGCGGTATTTCACTGTATAGTGTCCAATGGGTGTGGGAGTTTTACCTTGCTATTAGGAACTCCGAGCTGTCCCTTGTATTTTAACCGGCACGTTAAACAGCGCCAAGATGCCATCCTTTTCTCATTCTGCTGTGAACTGCATAGTCGTCTTGACGGAGTTGATACGTGCCAGGAACTCATCTACGTTTTATTTGTTGAGAAGGCGAGAAGCAGACGTCGACATAATCCACGAGCCCATCAGATTCCCTGTCAAAACACTGCAGCGCCTTCCGGTCTGTAACCTACATGGTCAGGTTCACAGGAGTCATCTAGATGGCGTCGCAGTGCTGCTGGTTTGCCCGTAAAATTTTCCCCTGAAAGACAATGGCGTATTCGTCATCCGCCTCAGTGGCTGGTTTTGCTTGCACCAGAGAGCCACAGGGTCACAGGGGCGCTGTTAGACCACGCCGAAAAACATCGCACACTCCTGGGTACTCACTTTGTACGTGCCTTCGGCGAAGTGGCCAGAGTTGTTCGCGTGTCTCACTGTTTCGTCTGTCAATAAAATTGGAACTCGAAGAAGCATGTTCGACAGCGCCCGAGAGCAGTGATGTCGTAAAGTTAACGGTGAATCACAAAGAAAACATCTGTTTTCCGAATTTTTGTTAAGTTCCTTGGACACCGGAGCCAAGCGGTTCCTGCAGACCAGGAGGAAAAAGAGCGTCTTGGAGTGTTTGAAAATTCCCGAGCATGTTTAGTTTAGTCTGGACATGAGAAGTAGGGTTCTTCAGTTTCTCATAAGCCAGAATGTCAAGCAATTTTTGTCCTTTAGTTCAGGATCCGGGTGGGGGAGGGCAACCATTGTGCTGCCTTTTGTTTACCACAAGGAAACCATGTTTTCGTCCTCCCCAAGTTTCCCGGGTTGTGACTGACCACTGTCTCTCTTTGGAACACTTTTGCGGTTGGTGGCGTGGTAGCTTGAACACGACACGTATCACCGCCTCCGCACTCCGACGGGCTCGATGTGTTTGACACCGTCCCTGGCAGCCACCGTTCGTGTGGCAGGAGGGCTGTTACCGCAAGATCAATAGGCCCAACTTTTTTTTTTTGCCTTTAAGTCTTGCGGCAACCATTAATACTTGCGTACATCACCCTCAGCGATAGTCTCTTCCGAATCCAGTGCATGAAATAAACGTTGAAATGCCATTACTTGTACTACGTCTCGGCGGGAATTGGCGAGATGCTGTGCCCTACACGTGCCTACACTGCGCTGTTAAACGCTTCGCCAGGTTTGGGGTCTGCTTCCCGAAATCGTGGCGTCATGGCTTAAAAGCAAATAACTTCTGCGGAAACCCGTCTAGTCGGATTATCCTAGATTATACTACTTTTAATCACCAAGCCAGACGGGCTTCCTTTCAAGATGTTTTCGTGCAATGCAGGCTTCGTGTTTTATTTTGCCAGCCGCGCAAATTACTAGGAGTTTTATCCAAGATCAACTAGAATTTAAAAATACAGGCTTTTCGAGTTGAAGAGCGCCTTTTTTGGCAAAGCATTGTCAGCGGCGTAGCGCATATCAGAATGCAGCTAAAACGTGCTAAATAGTAGGCCGGTTAACTAATATTCTATAGTTAAATTTTTAACCATTGCTGTCAGTCTGTTTTTTTTTTTTAGAAGCGTGTAGCCCATCGTAAGTTATTCCATATGAGTTTTTGAATTTCTAAATCGTGGTTTCCTAGGAAGCCCCGCCGCGGTGGCTCAGTGGTTAGGGCGCTCGACTACTGATCCGGAGTTCCCGGGTTCGAACCCGACGGCGGCGGCTGCGTTTTTATGGAGGAAAAACGCTAAGGCGCCCGTGTGCTGTGCAATGTCAGCGCACGTTAAAGATCCCCAGGTGGTCGAAATTATTCCGGAGCCCTCCACTACGGACCTATTTGTCCCTCTCTTTCACTCCCTCCTTTATCCCTTCCCTTACGGCGCGGTACAGGTGTCCAACGATATATGAGACAGATACTGCGCCATTTCCTTTCCACCAAAAACCAATTATTATTATTATTATTATTCCTCGGCTCTGTGGTCCCCAGAATTTGCGTATACATCGCGCGCCAAAATACAACCGCTTTCGAAAGGCTTCCTGGCAAACGGCCCTTTTAGCGCACGTAATTTGTCGAAATATCCAAAATTTGTTGGAACCCAACGCCGAGAGTAGCTGCGTTTTTGAAACTGCTAAAACTGATATAGATATTACTTTCAGAGGGCTACACCCCTCTCAGTAAATATGCAGACTATTAGCGATAGTTAAAAAGTTAACTATTCAATATTAGTTAACCAGCATACTAGTTAGCACGCCTTGTTATATTATGATGCGCTCCACCCCTGACATTGCTACGCCAAAAAAAAAAGCATTCTTCTAACTCAAAAAGCCTGTTTTTAAAAACTGGGGAACATCTGAGGTGAAACACCCAGTATACGGATTAGTTACCAACTTAGGTCACCCTTAAACGCGGCAGAATGAACTAGGCACCGTCGTACCGTCGCTATTGTAATGTAGACGAAACCGTTTTCATGTCTGTGACGAATGCTCCTGCTATGCGTACAAAAAATGAAAGGAGAAACTATGTCACAGGTCTGTCTCGAAAAGCTGTGGTGAGCGGCGAGTTCCAATAGTTCCCTCGTGAAATTTCTGAGATTTCCTGATGGATAGCTGCGTAGCTACACTTCATTTGATTAATTTATTTAGAAATACTGCCAATCCCCATCGAGATCATCGCAGGAAGGGCAAAAACAGAATTAAACAAAGCAAGTACATAAAACACAGCGTTGAAACTACATGTGAGCAGAGGCTGGTAGGTTTAGTAGCAATAAAGCTGTTATTGACCAGCTTTGAGCGCTCCATTAACTGTAGCTGGAAAACCCGCTTTTTGATCGTGTTAATAAGGCGCACGTGAAAGTCGCACTTAGGCGACACTTTTATTACGTCAAGTAAAAGTATAATCGGCCGCAGACATTTAACACGCACACGAGATCACTCTCGACGCATCGTAGTCGGCACTCTGGACTCTCGGTAGCATGCGCTTCAGCTCTACAAATGTTGCTTTCCGAGGCGCGTCGCTGTATGGGAAACCGAGCTCTTTCAGTTCGCTGTAAGGCACGCTTAGCTTACTTTGCGACCACAAAACTCTTCGTCAGCACCTCTTCCTTTGCCTTCCCTTTAAAAGTAACACAAGCTCCCACTGCAGCCGCGCTCATTCCGTGTCAGTATACGCTGCGACTTTCTGTCGTCTCAGAGTATTTCTGTCGGGTACCTAGTTTTGTCAACTTGGCAGTTTCCCTTCACATGCTTAGGTGAAGTTACTTAGTTCGACGTCCACTGCATTTACAGCACTCACAGAGCACTATGTCAGCGTTGTTCTCATGTCCGCGGGATTGTTCACGGCACTTTTTTTGTAGAGCATGTTTGCTGCATCATTATTTTATTTTCTTTCCTGGTTAATAAGGCGCGCTTTTTTTATTTAACTGCAAAACAATGACAGTATACATTCCTCTATGCATAGCGCATGAGAGTGAAGAAAACTGGCTTATATATGCTGATGAATGATGGCCTCTCTGTGTCTTTGTCCTTGATATGTTTATTTTTTCATGCGCATGACGTTTAGTGAGAGAGACCGTTCGATTTTTTTAGGCACCGAAGAAGTTCGGCAACGACCGGCACGTATTAGAGCTCGACAATCATCTTTTTTTTCCGAGACGAGACTTAATTTTCGCAGTGGGGGATGCGTGTGATGTCCTTCTGAACTAGCACTGAACATAAAGCAATCACATTCAACTGAACCTGCAAATGCAGATAGTCTGAGTGTTGGTTGGTACGCTGCGTTCTGACCTTCTGTTGTGCAAAATGTTCGCTCGTCTCTAAGTGCATGGTAGGCCTGAGCGAGCGGCTGTACAGTGCCTCACTGCGAGCATTATGCGTTTCTATGAAAATCAAAGCGCACTCCGCATTTGCCGATGCACTCATTCACAGCTCCAAACGCAGCCTGAGTCTGCGCAATGGAAGGCTTCGCGTTTTGACTTGTCTCGTTAAATGCGTTAACAACACCGGTTCTCATCGGGTCCGCCTAATTGGGCCGGTCTCACCCGCGTGGCGGCTTCAGCAAGTGTTTACTGCGCACTGGTACAAGAGTAGAGCCGTTTCAACGCTGCAGTCGTAAGGTCGTAAGTGACGCACGCGAGTAGGGACTGACGCACCCGAGCAGTGTTTGCTCAACCACACCGTGAACCGGTCCGCTCAGCGGCACTTAACCTGGATTTCGTGCCTGCGTTACCACACTGGATTTATCCGCTGGTCGAATTAGTTCCTCACAAAGCTTTCCTCACAAAGCTAGTGAGGATTAATGACGACGTACTAACGGGCATTATATTTTTTTAAAGCGGTTCCTGAATATTCTTTGCCTCATAGCGTTCACTTCTAATCACGCACGCTTGCGTCAGCAGCCGGCAGTATCGACGCCGCCCAGCTCGGTGTACTACACGCGTCACGAGAACAGATAACGTCTGCGCTGCTCTCTGTCCTTCAATCTCTGCGAAAGGGAGAATGACAGAGGCATCGACGAGCTGGCCCATTCGACAAAACTGCGAAATCCATGCAGCTGTTCCTGCTGAAAGACAGGGCTGCTGACTCGATGAGTTTGAAGCTGTACTTATGGTCGGACTGACGCTGCGTTGCCGAACGTGAGAGCAAGTGCAAATGACTGATTTACGCTCCGCCTCTGATGCGCAGCCGCGAGTGCTCTTTGCAAGCGGAATACTCACGGCTTTGGTCGGCGAGAGCGAAGAAAAATTACCCCTGACTTTTGTGTCACTTTCTTCGGGAGCAGGACCCTAGTTTCCGTCTGCAAATGATGCACAGGTTCTACTGTGCACCGTACACTTATCCTTTCCTCACTTGTTCTGCTTTATCTCGCCCTTGGCCTTCTACATGTTTCTGTGTAGTCAAATCTAGCTGTGAGTGCCGCCGCGGTGGCTCAGTGGTTATGGCGCTCGGCTGCTCGCCCGAAAGACTCGGGTTCGATCCCGGCCGCGGCGGTTGAATTTCGATGGAGGCGAAATTCTAGAGGCCGGTGTACTATGCGATGTCAGTGCACGTTAAAGAACCCCAGGTGGTCGAAATTACCGGAGTCCTTCACTACGGCGTATCTTATAGCCTGAGTCGCTTTGGGACGCTAAACCCCCATAAACCAACCAAATCTAGCTATTCTCAATCATGGCTTAAAAAAGCAGTGAATCCGTACTTCTTTGTAAATATAACATTGCAATGTCTTCAGTATGCTTTTCATACACTTTTGTCTGCATGTTTTATGTTTTATGTTTTATTAGTGCCTCTTGTATTGTATCACAATCACGAAATCGGCTATTCTTCGGTAGCCGATTTCGTGATTGTGATACAATAGAAGAGGCACTAATAAAACATAAAACACAAAACATGCAGATAAAAGTGTATGAAAAGCATCCTTTCTTCTTTCACTCCCTCCTTCATCCCTTCCCTTACGGCGCGGTTCAGGTGTCCAACGGTATATGAGACAGATACTGCGCCATTTCCTTTCCCCAAAAAAACCAATTATATTATCATTATATTATTATTATTATTATTATTATTATTATTATTATTATTATTATTATTATTATTATTATTATTATTATTATTATTATTATTATTATTATTATTATTATTATTATTATTATTATTATTATTATTATTCGGTAAATTCCCAGCCTGCTGAAGTATCATGTTTAAATTCTGTGTAGATATCGTGAGTTCATGCGGCGTATCAATTTATTCGCGTATTTCTGTTCTGTGAATTTCATTCATTCATGATTCTTTCATCAGCTGTCGAGTATTGTCCCATTTCTTTTACTCAGTTACTAATAGGAGCTCCCATTCACAGCTTCTAACTTTGAAAGCGTCTCATGTCATACAAAAGCTGATTCGCAAATCTTCTATATCATCACAGGCCCGGCATGCATTATAGTGCTCATTTATATTTTTCCGAAATTTCAAAAAATGCATCACTATAAGGGCTACTGGAAGCAAGAGAGTACTTATACTGTGCTCAATGTAGTCGGCTTTTCTATAACAGCGCAACAGGGGTGATCTGGAGAGTCTTCCAAGTTTTTTGGTTCACCTAAATCAGCTTTCTGCTCACAACAGCCAAAGAGCTCCCACGTTTTTCGTGCTTTACCATGAAATTATTTGCAGTTTCGATTTAAAAACACATAGTTTCATGCATCTGCTGGAATAAATGCGAGTCATAAGATTTTGCAGCACGTTTCTCAAGGCGCAGAAGCCGGTAGCAGTGTGCATTGAGAAGATTCGTAGCGAAAGAACGATTGGTTTTCTGCACATGAATGGGAACAGCCGGACTTGAGAAATGTATTTTGGATTAACGCTAACAATAAGACTAACTTATGTCGAGGTCTGACGGGGACATGAAATTTCAGCTAAATTTAATTCTTTCCTATGACCGCAAATAAATGGTTGCAAGTAAGCACTTAAGTAACAAAGAGAAAAAGGCTGCGTCGTTTACACGCTTTACCGACGACAGCACTCAAAGCCTCATTGGCTACAAAATGGAATGCAGGTACGGGTCAATCACAGCCTAAAAATGCAAAAATATTCAGCTGTAATTAATATTCCGACTGTTTCTAAATTCTGGCCTTGCTTTTTCATTACTAATTAAAAAAAAGAAGCGCCCCAGAAGACAACGAGTGATTTCGGCGATAGCATCTTGCCTTCTCTGAGCTGTACCACGAATAATGACCACCTGGCGCCCCCTACCCTGCGAGCAGCACTTGCAGAAACGAGTCAGCAGCGCCAGCGCCTCAACTTAAATCGCTTTTCCAGTGAATGCGCCAGCAATTTTACCACGATGGGGGGGGGGGGGGGGGGCATCACTTGTGTTTACGTCATTCCTTTAATCGAGTCTGTAGGACAACTTCGATTCGCAACGTCCAAGAACGTTTCCTTGCGGGTACACCTCGCTTAACCGACTTCTTTTCTGATTTCAAAAGACGGTGCTATACCTTTGCCTAAACAACTGCTTATATATAAATTTGAAGGGTGCAGCGAAGTTAGTGCCGTTTACCTGACTTGTATAAAACTTCATGCACCTCTAGGCTTCTTCATTAGCGTCCTTTCTTAATGTCCCGTCCATGTACTGTCGCGTTCTGTTCTGGGTGACAAGATCTGAGCTCGCCTTCTGCTTGCGCGATTCTACGGCAGACGTTTGTGAGATTGGCCACATTCACGAATACTGGCTGGTTGATAAATAAGGAACGTATTGTGAATATTTGCTTTTCTATTGATGCAGCTCGGCAGAAGCCTTTGCGTTGCCAGCAGAAAAAGACATAGCAAAGTCCCCTTATGCTCATGACAAAATCTCATAGCCTAGATCGTCTCAACTTAGATTGCTTTCTTTAATTTGCAGGAAAATGGACACAATAAACCGCCTCAGCGTAGAGGGCTGGGCTAGTTGGTTCTAGGTACAATTGTGAGACGTCATTCCAGCGTGCACCATTCCGGTGTCCGTGGTGCTTACTCTCTTCGTCCGTGTGTTTTGTGCTGTGGAATGATGTCTCATAACTATGCAATAAACCAGCATCATTTATTGTAGCGAAGCTCGTTCCGGCCAGGTTACGATAAGCAGATAATTATTTTTTAGGTATAGGTGTCTGATAATGCGCGTATAAATAGGAAAAATACTGTATTGGATCGTCTGACAGAGATTTACAATATGCTTGTGTGTGGGGGGGGGGGGGGGGGGACAGAATTTTTTTTATAGGTTACTAAACAAGGTCCACATTTATTATTTGTTTGCTAGCTGTAGCTGGCTCAGGAATACACCGCACCGATTGCCAGTGTTTGGAAACCTTTTTTTTTTTCAATTAATTCATCTCTCTCTTTTCATGTATCGGTAGGACCCTTCCTTTTGGAACAAAAGCGGATACACCCGATCCCTGAAAAAGTACTTCTTAAAAATATGGTTCAATCCGAACTGTGCCCGAGAATTGACCTTTCAGAAATGTAGTTCACCATAGCCCAAAGTTGAAAGAAGCGCACGGGTAGATAATCTGAAGATAGGTTCGAAAAGAATTGTTCAGAAGCGAGAGGCCAGAACACAGGTAGTGACCGGAGGACTTAATCATATATTGTACCCATGGAAACGAAGCCATGCTTCAAGGCAACTGTCTGTTTAAAATCGCCCCTGTAAAGTTGAATGGAAGTTTTTGCATTGTACCAAGGCAGACATTTACAGCTGAGATGCGCAAGTGGAGCACGTGGGGATTGTGATGTTAGGCGATGTAGTAATTGCGAAAAGTGAGAAAGAAAAGTGTTTAATTTTGTAAACGCTGTTTTTGGTGCAACCTGCTACTCCTCTGGTTTGCGGAAGTCATGAAAAAATGAGAACACTCTATTTCGCACAAAAGCAAGCTTTAACATTCAATGTTTTCCCAGTAAAATAACCTATTAAAAGCCCAAATTATGAAATATTTTCTTGAATAACCTGAATTCTCCCCTAATTTGCGCTCAAAGAATGTCGCCAAATTTTTACCGAACAAAAAAAATAAAGAGAGACTCTAAAACGAAGGGACGAAGGGCCCTTTGTTTAGGCGGCCCCGATCATTCCAGTGCAGCGCACATGCAGCCATGCGAACTCGGACTGATCATGTCAGCACAGTTCACTGACCGCTTTCTGCATAATTTAGACAAATACTGTTCACTTCGCAAGACATGCTAGGCACCTCGTTCCATACAGCCCGATGAGACGTGACGTCGCCAGAAAACGACTGTTGGACAGCACCACGTAGTACTGCTGCCGACGCTTGGCTGAGGTGAACTTATCAAGGGCGTATAGATAATGATGGGGCCGTTTTAAGCAAAAATTGAATGGAACATTCGAGCTCCGCTTTAAGGGTATGGTGAAATAGCTTTAATCGCTTAATGTCCATGTATGATGAATCGGTCACTCTCGACTTTACAGTCATATGTCACGGGGAGTCCTTATACCACCCCTGGCGCATAGTGCAGCGGTTAAGCGATGAGCCACTGCCCTGCGATGGCTGGCAGGTGCTGCCATCAACGGTGCAACTCAGGTTCCTCTCCCCGAACAACCTATCGCGACGAATCATTATCTGAACTGCCACCTGCCATGGTGGTCAGTTTGCTCACAATCTCGTAGGCAGGATGCGATGATGCGACCAAGTCACGCAACCTAAGTGGCCCAACTTTGTTCCTTCTCCGGGGAGTTTTAGCTCGCAACGCCGGCGACGAAGACGAACACAACGCCTGATTTTCTGCAGAACGGCAGCCGCAACCCCATCTTATTTATATATTACCAAGCTTCGTGGCCAGCCAAGGACGTGTGAAGGACAGGTCAGAGAAGAAGGCTTCTGTTTCAGATGCGTACACGTGCCGGTGCTTCTAAATAAAGGACAGCAGTGGCCATAAGGCCTCTTCACGAATCAGTCGGTTGTCTGCTGGCCTCCTCCGGCAGTGAGCGACGATCAGGGACGAAGCGCCGATTCATTCGCTCTCGTTTCAATAACGAATAGACCGCGGTTGTTGCGGAGGGCCGACTGGCAGCAGCAGGGAGACTGGGCCATGCGCGCCCTCCCGCGGTCGTCATTGAGCGGAAGTCAATCGGAAGGGCTCGCGGTCCAAATAGACTCTCCCGTCGGGCCATTGTTTTCGTGGAACGGTTCAGCGAGACACAGTGGAGCGATATAAGGAGCATTTCAGCCTGATAGGCCGCACTCGGAAGGCTGCGCCGACTCTGCACCCCGTTCTGTCCCGCGGCTTCCAAAGTGCTCTCGCTTTCGACAATCGACTTTGGCTACGGCTTATTGAGAAGAAATAGCCGTTGTTTTCTCATTATACACTAAGCGTGTGCGCGGAGTAGGTTCTCGCGTCTCGACGGTTAGTTTCATGTCCACATCTTGGTTGGTAATGGTCTATTATTAATCCGTTTCTCATTTCGAAAGTAAAAACCTCCTGTTGCAGCTGCGGATGCCGGGCTGAGCCTCTAATGCGGTACGAGACGGAAGTAGTTTTGACTGCTGATCGACCGGGTTAAAAACTGCCGATGTCACGTGATATCAGCATGCGAGAGCATGCACGACGTTATTTGTGTGCCTTGCAGGTCGAACTTCGGTCATTCACAAGGTCGGAGAGCGCATGAATTATTCGCGTTTCTTCTTTCACGCGGAATTCACCTAATGGGGAAAGAAAATGAACGCCAGAAGTCTTTTGTTTATTTCATAGGTTTTTTTGGGCATCTCCTACTTCTAAAAGCAAAAAAAAAGTGTAATACACCAGTCCTGGCTTTGCTGCTTTACCACTTTCTCTATTCCGCGGCGCTTAAAGTAGTAGTCCCTTTGCTTGTTGTGCTTACATGTTACCTTGAAAGAATGGTCTCAGTTATAATCAAGACTTTTTTTTCTAGAATAATAGAACAATTCCAGCAATCCCCGGGAAGGGATAAATGAAGAAAACTGCAACTGTTTAGCGCGGTAAATATTGCGCACTCGCAGACGACCGTATAAAAACGCACTCCCTAGCGTATACTTTACACGCAGTAAAAAAATAATCGTTAAATTGTGACCATTTAAACGGAGCTGCAATCAAAACTTGCAGAACGCTCTTCTATAGAACTTCTGACCCATCTAACATGCGTAACAATTAGTCCATGACAACTATCAATTGCACTATGACGAGCTCAGACTTCTTGTGAATCACATGCGTGTGATTCTTAAAAGAACGGAAAACCACACTTCAGCGCTCCTGCGTACCTATCTCCTTTCGTTTACGTGAGAAAAAAAAAGGAAAGTG
>NC_135497.1:171450085-171580085 GCF_052857255.1 Amblyomma americanum | reverse complement strand
AGTCCCTCTCTAAGGTTATTCTTGTTGGTGACTGAATAACATTGGTGCAGAGAAATGCATCAATGGCTTCACAAAAGAGACGTCGCGAGGAGCTATTTGTCAAAAGATCAATGTTAAAGTCTCCAACCAAAACAACAGGGATATTTATGATACAAGCATATTCAAAAAGATCACGCACAAATTTGATAAATTCGGCACTTTCACTAGATGGGGGTCGATAAATACAAGCGATCAGTGTTCCATGACATTTTATAGCAACCGATTCGTAGTTGGCATCGACAAGAGAAAAATCTGATAAAACTTCATAGTCAAGGTTTTCTTTAACATACAATGCGACACCACCTCCTCTACGGTTTTCTCTGAACACGCCTTCAAACTTGTAGCCACGAAAGAAAATAACATCATTTTGATTTGTGAACCATGTTTCAGTGTACGCTAGTATATCAAATCTATCATTCAGGGAATCCAAAGCTGATTGCATTTCAAAGTGCTTATTTTTTAGACTTCTAATATTCACATGAAAGACTGACATCCTGTCATTTTCGTGAACCAGACAACTGCGCACCGTAGAGTTAAAAGATAAAGCATCGTAGTAAAGAGGCTTTGTTTGTGATGCCATAAAAGAAAAATGATTTAAAAAAAACTGATCAGTAAGACGAAGTAGAGGCGGTGCCTGCTTAGATGATATTTTCCAGGTCAGCAACACACGCGATCCGTGTATATATATATATATATATATACCTGGGCGGGTTGCCCACCGTTAGATGGGGAGCTGAGCAATCTGCCGGAAAACCGGCTTCAGACATACAAACAGAAAAACGGACAAAGCCACAACGGCTAAATGCGGGGAATGACCACTACAAGTGCTAACGCCCTAACACTTAGAGCGAAACAGAGGACTGCAGAGTACACAACGCTAGAGTCATGCCATCCGAGCTATCTTGACTGCAGGGCCATATTGAAGCGCGAGGTCTCTGGTCATTTGCGTCTTTTACTCGCTGCTTACATAGCCTCGTGCGAATAATTGACAGAGAGGGCGTACTCTCACCTGAGATGGTATTGTCGTTTAATCGAAGGCTGCTTCGCATTCAGGATTTTATCAAAGAGAATGTGGTAGGAAGTTGTAGCGAAGAAGGCGCAAGCTGTCAGAGGTATAAAGGCTAATGTCAGGCATATCAAAGGCACTGCGAACGATATCAAAGGCAGCCACAGACGCCCAATTACACCGGTTATTAAAGGTAACTTGACGCAGTGCCGTGACAGTGGGAATGCGCATCTCTTGCTTACCTGAGGGAAGTTCGCTAAATCTTGCCCAATCACTGGCCAATCACGAGAGGCAGAGGGCCTTTGTGAGCGATGGAGAATAGCCAGCGAGAAAGGCGATCACAAACAGCAGGTACGCAAAAATTGTCTGAACCTGCCCTCTGCACTCTGAATCGCTTCTCTTATAGGTGCACCTTCCACAGTCCCCTAAAATATGAGTATGTCGAAGTACCACCGCCGCGGCTCGGCTCGAATAGCTAGTAGCCGAACGCCACACAGGGGAAGTTTGTAAACGTTGCTTAGCTTTTATCTTCTGGTTTTATGTTTGTTCCTTGTCTGTAATAGCTTGGTTCGAGCCGAAGTGTATTGAACAAAATTAAGTGCGCATTGATATTGCATGTTAATTGCATTAAGTTAACACAGCAGTCTAATTGTTTATGATCAATGAGGAGAATGAAAGCAAAGAAAACTGTTCAAATAAACGATGGAGGGACACAACCTCCTTTGCGGAAGAAAAAGAAGAAAAGAAATCCGTTATATATATATATATATATATATATATATATATATATATATATATATATATATATATATATATATATATATATATATATATATATATATATATATATATATATATATATATATATATATATACTTATGAAGGGAGCTAACAGCCACCGAAACCAAGGTGCATAGGGGAATGTTTTTTTTATGTGTTGTGCTTATCAGTGGGATATTATAGTACTTAGATTAATAAATTAGATTAACGAGGGTCTCGGTTCTGGCAGCCTTGATGCCATAGGTAGCTTAAGAGGGCTCTCGCACAGTTTCCGCCCTCGCCGTTAGATGACGTTCCACGTCACACTCGCGGTATTACAGGACGTGCTACGTCCGCCGCTATGGTCGAGGGTGGCGCTGGTGAGCACTCTCAAGGTTCGCTTATTCCCAATGAACATAAATACCCACGAGACCAGCAGATTGGACAGCCGTCGCCGTAGCTCAGTTGGTAAGAGCACCGGACGCGATATTCGGAGGTCGTGGGTTCGGATCCCACCGGCGGCATGGTTGTTTTTTCTGCTGCTTTATAAGTAACTTTCTTTAAGCGATTTATTAATCTAAGTACTATAATATCCCACTGATAAGCACAACACATAAAAAAAAACATTCACCTATGCACCTTGGTTTCGGTGGTGTTAGCTCCCTTCATAAGTTTGTCAAACGGGCCCCTCATTTCATTTAACTGATCTGCTAATATATATATATATATATATATATATATATATATATATATATATATATATATATATATATATATATATATATATATATATATATATATATATATATATATATATATATATATGGTTTGGTTTATAGGGCTTTAGCGTCCCAAAGCAACTCAGGCTAGGAGAGACGCCGTAGTGATGGGCTCCGGAAATTTCGACCAACTGGGGTTCTTTAACGTGCACTGACATCGCACAGTACACGGGCCTCTAGAATTTCGCCTCCATCGAAATGCGACCGCCGCGTCCGGGATCAAACCCGCGTCTATATATATATATATATATATATATATATATATATATATATATATATATATATATATATATATATATATATATATATATATATATATATATATATATATATATATATATATATATATATATATATATAACGGTTTTCTTTTCTTCCGCAAAGTTAGCAGAGCGTCATGTGGGCCTGATTTTTTTAGTATTGAAACAATTTTTCTCTCAAACAAATCCCTTGCAAGAGCTGGTACCTCGGTGAAAGCGGAGACTAAAAAAGCACCATGACACACAAGTGTTCTCGCCGCGCTTCGTCGTCACTGAAAAAATTGAGGTTATTTATATTTATTTTTCGCGCTCAATCCAGGCTTATAAATCAAAACTATTCCTGACCGGAATCCCACAGGTCATGCCTTGGAAGAGGCTGGTTTCCCCGATCTGCGATTGAGAACCCTTTCGTGCCAAGGCCATCTCTGAGACGATCTGTCTCATCTGCCTCGTCCGTAAAGAGGAATGAGTTCCGTCACCGAAATTATTTCATTTTTACGCTATGATTGTATGTTGCGCTCCGAATGTCAAAGTTCCGCTCAACAGGTAAGCAGTTTCTATCTAAAAAAGAACTTTCTTTTCTCGAACAGGCAAGTTCGGCGCTTGTCGTATTTTTAACGCTTTATCTTGAATCTGACAAAGCTGTCGCAATACATCCAAGGAACTGGAGCAGCCAATGCGAATGATGTCAAGCAACCATCAGCGATGACGAATGGTTCTAAAGTGAGACGTTGCAGTGTAAGATTAAAACATTTGCTTGCAGCAGCGATATGGCGAGAATTAATTTATCATAGCAATGACAGGGTACATCTTATGGTGGCTAGATAAAAAGCAAAAAATTTTGCAGTTTTGACATCATTTACGAGTGGTGTTTGTCTCTTCTCAGGGTTCTTTTTATAAGTGAAATGAAATACAGTCACCTTGCAGCATTTTTCAATACCTTTTTGAAGTATCTTTAGTGATTACCTGCACAGCGTTTAGTTTCAAAAGGAGCTACGAAAAAGCTAATTGTAGTAGGAAGCCTGTACTCTCGTTTATACGCGAACAAGATGTGCGGTCGTATTTCAGCTTCGCGAGAAAGAAATACATGAAGTTACGACCAGAACGCTGCGGCTTATTTAGAAAAGGCATTGCGGCAAGCTGCAGGGCTAAGCCCTGATTAGGGGGCTCCTCGTGTCGAGCCTAGAAACGGCTAGTAATCCGAGCGATTTGTCTAATGCGGGATAATGTGTGACCCATTAGTTGCGCCCTGTCTGGCAGAGGCAGGTCAACTCCAGTCTCCGACCCATTGTGAATATGTTCTAGTGCCTGCGTTTTAGTCGATGGCTGGGAAACGTACAAACCTCCCGCTGCTGTAGGTTGCGCGGTCGTATGTACGAGCCGTCAGGGGACCCTGATGATGAGGTTGCATTGACACCATCCGGTGGATGAAAGCAGCGTGAAAATTATGTTCAGCCGAGCGCAAAGGCATGCTACGACTGCGCTTCGTTTCATTTCGTTAAAGTCAGCGTCACGGACAACGCGGGGCCTGGATAGTTTGGCTCATTGTGGCACCATGAATGCCTTGTAAACGATGCGTGGCAACGCGCCGAGAAAACACTCACAATGATCGCACGTACATACAGGCAAAAGGGGGAAGCGCTATCGCGCGAAGTACCTTAATATAATATAGCCGGAAAGCGACCCCTATTGAGACAGTTTAAATAGAAAGAAAGGTGAACGGTATAAAAAATTTTTGACTACTTTCCACAAATATTTACACTTTCGTACCTGAAGTTTTATTTCAAATTATGCTCTCGACGGTGACAATTGTGAATTCCTACATAAGCTGTCGAGTTAGCTTTACATTTTGTTTATACGCCCTGAACGTGCAGAATATTTTTTTTATCTCTGAAGAGACTTGGAACAAAGAAGCAAGTTATTTCGCTTACTGAAGCAGCAAAGCTGTCCACTCCTCATCAACCATGTCAACTTAGATATTTTAATTCCAATTTCAAACGCACTGCTAAAAAAGTAAACAGTAAAGTGGGAGTTAAAACCAATCATGCGAAATAAATGTGCCCGCAATGGAGGTATGGGAACTTTATAACCAATTTAATTTCCTGATTCTCAGCGTGTAACGAGTTGCTAAGACTTGCAACGTACAGGGAAACTGTAAAAAATATGCATCCGAAGGAACATTAAAATTGTTTGGCTGCTTCCTCTTAGGAGGCAGAAAAAAAAAACGATCTGCATAGATGAAAAAGAACGTCGGAATAGTTGGCGTTCATTGAGTGACTGAGAAAAAGGGAAGTGGTTCACTAACGAATAGCCTTGAACTGCCACAGAGGCGCACTTTAAACACCTTGTGAATAACAAGGTAAACTGGAGTGTTAAACGAGGGCTTTTCCGACCGCTTAGTGCAGGCTCCCTGTGGGCACATGGGAGTCTGAGAATGACAGCCTCGTAAAATAAGTTAGACAAATGGGGCAAGAGTGCATGTGGCGGCAATGAAGGACCCTAGAGGCGTGTTTATTGTCGATGCCATACATACGCAAGCCGTTTCCCATCGCCTTGGAACGGTGGCGCGGAAGGCTCGTATTGTATTCTGAACGCCGAAGAAGATGCCAAGGATTAGCCACATAGTCAACGACGCACAAAAAAGCAAGTGGTGAAAAATCATGCCGCTCGGCAAGTCGGCAACAAAAAGGCATGCCAGCTTATGTGGGGAAATGCTGAGATGTGCAGCATTGGCCAAACAGGTAGATGTTTAAATGACCGCTTGCGCCAGAATTGAGGCTCACGCAATAGAAGGAAGGGGCTCTCTTGGCTGGCCGCTCACGTATGTGCGCTTGCATTGCACTTTTTGATAGCACTGGAATGTTCAGGTGGCTGAGCAGGAAGGCTGACAGGAAGAGATTTGGAGCTTATTGCACTGAAAAAGCAACGGACGGTTGAGTGAACATCCCATCCCTGGTCTTCATAACGAAAAAGGTGTCGTAACTTTACAAAAGTACGGCCGTCAAAGTTTTGTTACGGCGAGAAAAAAAACAGATACAGCCCTTTCGCTCTTAATAACTATGCTCATTCTATGTATTCTCTAACCTAGGCTAAACGCTAATTTTTTTTTCGATCATGTCCCGGGATGTTCTTCTCGTCCTTTTTGTTCGCGAGCTAGTTAGAGTGGTTAAGCCATTCAGTGATAAGTAAGAAGTTTTAGACGTATCAAAATTTTACTATGTGCTCGTGGGGAGAAGCAAGAATACAAGTGCTGTGAGCATTGATTATTTTTTTCACTTACGAAACTCTTTACGTCTGTCCCCGCTGGCATAATCTACTTTTTCTAAAATCTCATGAAGGAAGACGAAGTGCTTCTCTTGCGGAACACAACTCAATCAAAACACTCATCCCTTTTCTGTTCATGACGAAAAATTCACCGGTGTTATGCTCCCACGTGCTTTTCCTTTTTGTTAACTGAGTTCAGTTGAATAGCCACCTGATTCTTGGCCGATCCCCCAGTGTGGGTATGTGCCATCTTTTGATAGGCTAACAACAACAACAACAACAACTCGCCCGTCTATGTGTTTTTCTGGACTTCTTACTGCACCTGTGGGGTCTACCGCCCCCTCCATCGCGGTGATGGATGTACAACACCCCGAGGATCCTCCCGGTTCCCGTTCACCCGCGGACATCGGTTCGCGGAAGCGAGGAAATACGTCGAGTGGTAGCGAGGACACAGAGCTGTACTGCGCATCAGGTGACGAGTCCTCGGAAGACAGCTTTCGACTTACCCAGTACCGCAAGGCCAAACGAAGAATTATCAACTCATCTTCGGCGTCCAGCTCGGACACTGTGAAACCAGCTCCTCAGCGATGGCCTCACTCCATCCTGTTTGTGCCACAGAACGCTACCGACAACCTGCGTGTCCTCAACAGGCAAGCACTCTCCGTGTATCTAGAAAACACCGTGCCAAATGAGATCAAGGATGTTAGGATAAACACTAGGCGAAACATCCTGGCAATCGATGTGATGAACCCGAGCGCACTGACCATACTACAACATGTAACGCAGCTGGGAAACATCAAGGTCCGATCCATCGTGCCAACGAATGGTGCCACAATAACAGGAGTCATCTATGACATTTACAGTGAAATATCTAATGCAGACCTACCAATTCTCATAAAACCAGCAAGCGAACACAACGTGATTGTGCATGTTGGTCGCCTCGGCAACTCACGTTGTGTGAGGATAACCTTCAAAGGCGACTGCCTTCCACCCTACGTGAAGGTCGGCCACTTTCGTCACTAGGTTCGACCATTTATTCCAAGACCTATGCAATGCTTCAATTTTCAGAAGATTTGGCATGTGAAGGGTGTTTGCAGAAATTCGGCCGTGTGCCCTCGATGTGCCGAACCCCACTCAGAAGACAACTGCAGCGCAACCACGTTGAAGTGTCCTAACTGTCAAGGTGATCAATGCGCCTCTTCCAAAGACTGTCCCCAGATCAAGAAAGAGATCACCATTCTTAAACAAATGGTGAGAGACAACTCTACACACAAAGAGGCCGCTGTGAAAGTACGGCGAAGACGACGTCACCGACGAAGGTCTTCACGGCGGAAAACATCAAGCTTTCAGGAAAAGTCACCTCGTCAAACATCATCATCAACGGACGTTTCCAGCACTCCGAACACTGATGTTGGAAGAGAGCAAACTGCCAGATCTCTTTCCACAAAGGAATGGCCGCCACTTCCGCGTACACGACCGCCAGAAGAGCCGCAGAAGAAGCCGCCCCCAGTACAGCAAGGTGCTGTATCCGAGGAGTCGCGGAATACAGATGAGCAAGTGATAGCACTTATTAGGCCTTTAATGAATGCCATTCACGTGCTGCTAAGCAACATGCACACACCGTCTGCCAGAAGTGCGCTTCAAGTACTGGACGCTCTGAGTCCGGTGCTTGCAACCCTTGAGTAGATCATGGCTCCACAGCCTTGGTCTTTTAGGGAAGAGGTCCGACAAGCAGCTATATTTCAGTGGAATGCCCGCGGACTCAAAGCGCGCCTTTCGGATTTCCGTCGCTTCGTGTACGCCAATATGTTTCCCATTATCGTCATTTGCGAGCCGAACTTATCGAACAAAATCAGGCTTTCTGGATATGAATCATTTATGTCGTCAGCTGTTTATGAAAACAGTAAGGTATTGGTGTTTATTCGCCGTGACCTCACCTACACTCATCAGCCTGTACCACCTAATGACAGTAATCAATATATATGCCTAAACGTAAGGAAAAAGAATCTGGCCTTTACTTTTGTAGGCGCCTACCTATCTCCGTCAAGTCGATTTGATTACAAAAGACTACGAGACATCCTTTCCTCAACTTCCAATCCCTGGGTCATCATTGGAGATTTCAACGCCCATCATACACTCTGGGGAAGTCGGATCATCAACGCAAGAGGCAGAGCTCTGGTATCTTTCGCCTCCAGTAATGAACTTTGGCTGCTGAATGATGGAAGTCCTACGTTCTTACGTGGCTCCACGTACAGCAGCTGTCTTTACTTGGCTTTCGTCTCACGAAGCCTAGTCAGACGTGCAGGGTGGTTTGCGGACATAGAGACGCACGGAAGCGACCATATCCCCACGTACATCAAGATCAGAGGATTGACCGCTTCCAAAACACAGGATACGAACCAAAGAGTGGACTGGCCTAAATTTCAGTCTATTATGGAAGAACACTGCGACGCCAATTCATCTTTCGACTTGGGAGAGACAATCAACAGCGTGGTGCAAGACACTATGTGTACTCTAACATGCTCCTCGAAACTTAATGATTTTGATGTGGAACTAGAACGACTACGAGCAATCCGACGACGTGCTGAACGAAGGTACCGACGTACGAAAACAATGGACGATCTACGGACCGCCAGGCGCACGCAAAAGAAGATACAGCGCCGGTTAGACAAGCTCGAATCGCAACGTTGGGCTGCCTTCTGTGAGTCGCTAGATCCACGCAAGCCTTTATCGCAACTATGGAGAACGGTGTGCGGGCTGCGGACACTTCCCGTACAGTGATTCCCATTCAAGGCGCTTTCCCTCTCTCAAAAGAGATCGGAGATTGACGTGGCAGAGGATTTCTGCGCCAGATTACCCGGCCAACTAACAGCTACCAACATTCCATCGCCTTCGAGCAGCTACCCGCCACCACGTGATTTCCGGTTGATCTACCATTCTCGATCCACGAACTTAAGGCAGCATTAGCTTTGTGTAGCCGCACATCAGCGCCAGGACCTGACGGAATTTCCTACCGAGCTCTGTGTCACCTGGGGGAGCGAGCGAGAGGAGTTCTTCTTGAGGTGTACAATGAATCTTGGAGAAATGGCACGCTACCAACAACCTGGAAGACAAGTCGCCTTGTTCCACTGCTGAAGCCTGGCAAATCGCCGTTGGAGCTCTCATCATATCGCCCGATCGCTTTGGCGAGCTGTGTGGGCAAAGTAATGGAGAGGATGGTCCTAGGACGCCTGGTGTGGTACTTGGAGTACCACAACAGCTACCCAGATGCCATGGCGGGCTTCCGACGCGGTCGATCATCGATCGATAACGTCGTCGACCTGGTGACCTACATTCAACATGAGAAATGCCGTAAGCGTCTCTGCGCATCCTTATTCCTCGACGTTAAAGAGGCGTATGACAACGTTACGCATGAAGCCATTCTCTCCTCTCTCGCAGAGGTAGGAGTGGGTGGTCGGATGTTTCAATGGATACGGAGCTATTTATCCATGCGATCCTTCTTTGTAAGCACCGAGGAAGGCCATACTTCTCTTCTCTATAGCTACCGCGGCGTCCCCCAGGGCGGTGTACTTAGCCCCGTGTTATTTAATCTAACACTAATTGCTCTCCTTGAGCACGTGCCAATCACAGTCAGGCTATCAATGTACGCGGATGACATCTGCATATGGACATCTGCAGTAACACGCCTACAGTTGCGAGCGAGATTTCAGAGAGCCGCCACACAAACTGTTATCTACCTCCGTAATCGAGGCCTGGAAATTTCCTCCGAGAAATGCGCACTAGTGCCATTTACGCGCAAACCCATGGCAAACTACAGTGTAATGATAAATGGCCAAATAATACGACGGGTCCGATCGTACAAGTTTCTAGGTGTCATAATCGACAGGGACTTGTCATGGAGCCCACACGTATCATACGTGAAAAAACGGTTGACAGGCATCTGCCACCTGTTCAAGTTTTTCGCTGGCAAGACCTGGGGAATGTCGCCTAGTGCCATGTTACATCTGTACAGGGTGCTTTTTCTAGGATTTCTGCGATACAGCTCGCCAGCAATAAACAACAAAGGCAAAACGAATCTACGCACAATACAATGTCTTCAGGGTCAAGTGCTCCGGATCTGTCTAGGCCTGCCTCAGAATGCTTCAACAGTGGCTAGATAGCAACCGCTAGAGACCACCTTGTCAAGACCCACATTGAAATTGAAGTACTCAGGACCCATATAAGGCATCTAGCCAGGAATCCTCGTCACCATTTAGCCTCTCTACCAGCGGACAGGCCACACACATCTTTCAGCCAAACGATAACTGCATATGATGAATCATTGCCAGCTTGTTTCACTCCGGCTGCGAGACCTTCGATCCCTCCATGGTGCTTCGCTCAGCCAAAATTAACCTCGCAATACCTGGTATCTCGAAAAAAGCTGATCTGTCATCAACAGCTCTTAGACAGCTCACGCTACTACATTTGTACGAGAACTACCGTGACTCAACGCATCTTTACACTGATGGATCTGTCCTTTCAAGCAGCTCCGCGGCGGCAATCGTCATTCCAGCGAAAGCTACAACAATCAAATTTAAGGCGACCCACGCGACAACATCGACGGCAGCAGAGCTCGCAGCGCTCTTAACTGCCCTTCACCACATTGATGATGAACCGCCACACAAATGGACAATATTCTGCGATTCAAAGGCGGCACTGCAGTCTCTACTGTCACCTCTACGACGCGGACGGCACGAACAACTAATCTTCCATATTACAGAGACGTTACACCATATAAGTGATGCCGGCCATGAAACAACGTTCCAGTGGCTTCCAAGTCACTGCGGGATTATCGGCAATGAACGGGCGGATCACGCTGCCCGCTCAGCCCATACTGAGGAGCGCCACGTCCCAATTCCTCTTTCTAGAACTGACGCGGCACGGAAGCTCCGCCTACTTGCTCGGCAGTGCACCGAGTCGCAATGGAATAAGCCACATTTAAGAAATACGCGACTGTACTCACTTGATCCAACATTAAGTCTTCAAGCGCCATCACACCTTCGCCGTAGAGACGCCAAGCTTTTATATCGACTTTGGTTGGGCGTTGCCTTTACTAAAGCCTATGCCTTCCGGATAGGGATGACCGACACCCCAACCTGTGACCACTGCGGCCATGAAGAATCAATTGGCCATATATTGTGCTCCTGCCCGCAGTACAGTCCACAGAGGGCATGCCTTAGCCACGAACTTGACCAACTGGACGACCAACCGCTATCCGAAAAAAGAATTCTACAGCATCGAATGGACCTACCGTCGCAGAAGAAGGCCGTGCAAGCGCTTTTGCGCTTCTTACAATCTACCGGCCTGTGTGAAAGACTTTAACTTGAACGCCTTGTGTGTGTGTGTCTCCATGTGTGAACGTTCCTTTTTTTTGCGTTTTCCTCGCTGTCACCTTTCTAACCCCTGTCCCCCATCCCCAGTGTAGGGTAGCAAACCGGAGACTCACATCTGGTTAACCTCCCTGCGTTTCCTTTTCATTCTCTCTCTCTCTTCTAAAATCTCATTATTCTTGCCTGAGGCTTAACACTTAATTGGCTCTTATACAATCTAGCTTTCCAGTCAAATAAGGCAACAGTCAATAAGTCCTATGCATAAAAGTCACTAAAAAAGCATTTTATTTCCTGCAGTTCGGCATGCTCGTTAAACAACCTTGAGAATAGTAGCAGTAGTAATAAGCATTATTGCCCAAATGAGCAGGCGAGTCTTCACCCGTGGTTCTTTGCCATTCGCTGCGCCCTGTACACAAGCATGAGCTCGACCTTAGGGTCGGGGCAGGTTAGCTAGACCTCCCACTGCTCTTCAGAAGGTTGTTGCGCGAGTAGTACCTTAATAAGAGAGTTTTTTGCTACAGAATTTTGCTTCATATTTTGAAACTTGTGGGGTTTACTTTTGCGGGAGCAAGAATATTGACTGCCCGAGCAAGAATATTGACTGTCTGCACGAGCACTTGCTTTGTTCACGAGGAAAAATTCCAAGAAAGGTACGGAAATATCAATCGACGGCTGCATGATGGCCGCGCAAAGCGTTTTTTGGCGTCAGGTATGGCGTCACTGTAATAAAGTCCCATTACCGATGTCACCAAGCAGGCACGGAAAGTTTCCATTGCGCTTGCGAGTATGCGGAGCGCAGGCGAGGTATGTCGGCATATGTGGGACTATAACGTCCTGAAGCGACAACTGGGCTATGAAAGACGTCGTAATGCAGGATTTTGGTTCCATTTAGACAATCTAAGATTCTTTAACATGCCCACACAGAGCAAATATCGCAAGAGGTTTTTCATTTCACTCCTGTCTCACTGCGGCCACCGTGACCAGGTTACGATTCCGCAGCTTTGTGTTCAGCGACCGATATCCTCTGCCACGGCGCCACCGGGACAGGTGGAGTGCGAGTCGGGTAAACTTACCCGCAAACAATAAGAAATTAAAGCGTTTCGATGGTGTAAAAACGCCTTCTGTAGCAAGTCGGAAGCCCTGCGTGAAAATGCAGTAAAATGGCAATTCTCATAAGTTGAACTTTTAATGTCGAATGTTGATATCGGGTAACTTAAAAAAAAACACTCTGCCACCTACTGTGTGGAGCGAACTCTTGTTTTACTCCACGATGCACCTTACTGAACTAATGGCGTCGCTGTCTCCAGCTCATAGAAGTACGAAGGGCCGATCATGCGTGCACGCTGACGATTGACAGGTGCACGTGGTGTCATCACCGGAACTACTATGTCGACATCTACTACGTGGAGGAACACCCTTTATGTCTTGTGTAGAAATGTGCCCGTTCCGTAGTTATGCGAATGACTGCCTATGCGGCTAAGCTGAGCTAAAATCTGGAAAGATCACCCCAGCGAGCAAACTGAATGTAACGTTCAACGTGAAAGAAGAACGGCGGCGCGTCCTTAAAGCGGACACGGTTGCCGCGGGCGTGTCACGCACTCTCAGAGAGAGCGGTAGTGTTGCGGGAACATACTCACTTAAATTTCGCCGGGCCCGAAGCATGGTTTGTTAGTGCGAGGACTGACAGAAAGTTCAAAGTAGAAAGTAAGACACGCATAAAATGGGGGCGTGGGTGAAAATTCTGAGGCCTTGAACCCTAAACACTCATGCCTCATCAGGATGTAGTTGGGGATGATTGAAGTTCGCGAGAAATTTGCTTCACGCGTGGCTGATTGCTGAAGTTGTTACGAAATACTACAGTGCGAGAAAACGTTGCGACATCGAAGCGTCCACAATGAGGGTATGCTGACCGGATCCAGCGCCAAAAGATTGCACGCGGCGATTCTCTGGGAGCCCGCCGGGCGCGAGCTTGAGGAATTCCTAAAAGACTTTTTTTTAATTTGCTTCGTACCTCGACCCACACTGCTGTTGCGCGAATGAACGGCGTCATGCTTGTGCTAATAACTGCTGGTTGTCCCTATCGAAATGGCAAATGCTGAAAGCTACTGCTCAGACCATTTCTCCCGCTCAGCAAAGAGCGCCAGCGCCAAACACACGCTCTGCGATCCGGATTACAGTTCTTCGCTACCGGGTCTTTTGACACTTTAAGCATTTGGAAATGATAATCCATGAGCAAGCAATACTTATGCAGGACTGTGGTAGTGAGCCGCGCTTTTAACACCCCGAAGCGGCACGTGTGCTACGAAGGACGCCAAAGTGGAAACCCTCCGATTAAATCAGACCCCCTGGCATTCTTTAACGGTGCACTGGCAACGCACAGCACACGAATGCTTTTTTCATTGGCCTCTCATTGAAAATTCCGCGGCCATGGCCGGGGTTCCATCCGTCTAATTCATGCTCAGCAGCAGGATGCTCCAGCCACCGTGCCACCACGGCAGATAATAATTATGTAGATTCCCCTTATATATGTTTTAAATATGAAGTGCTACTTTCTCGCTTCCCTTCGTGCCTGAAGCGCTTACCTTTCCGGTAAGCGTTTAAGGGCGCCCTTTGTTTCCGCACGTAGTTTTTTTTTTTTCAAACCACAACATTCTATTAAGATCTTAATCACCGCGGATCTTTTTAAATTATGGTTCTTGTCGTCCTTCGTTCCTTCGCTTCACTTTTTTCGTTGGCCGCCGTGGTGGCGCAGTGGTTATTGTGCTCGGCTGCTGACCAGAAAGACGCGGGTTCGATTCCGGCCGCGGCGGTCGCATTTCGATGGAGGCGAAATGCTAGAGGCCCGTGTACTATGCGATATCAGTGAACGTTAAAGAGCCCCAAGTGGTCGAAATTTCCGGATCCCTTCACCACGGCGTCCCTCATAGCCTGACTCGCTTTGGCAGGTTAAACCCCCGTAAACGGCCAAACTTTTGTTAAATGAGCATGGCAGGCGAAAGATATGTGCACAAACAATACGAAACGATGCGACCGCGCCGTCGATCTAGAATCGTGAGTCGGCGTCTGACTGCAAGACGAAAGACGAAAACGCTGAAACGTGGCGCAGAGAACCTGTATAGCCAGAGGTGCACAGCCGCGGCTCCGCAGCACGTCAGAGATCATGGCAGTTCCCTTGTCTCGAAAACGCCATTTCCCGACCATAACGTGAACGACGCTTCCGGAATTCTTCAGGCGTCTAATTTCGCTGCAATTACATGCATTGAAATGGCAAAGTTTGCGGACAAATAATTTAGCAGGTTTAATTTCAAGACATGTGCCTGTTATTTTGGCTCCCAAGCCAGCGGTCATTACAATGCCATTAGGTCCGTAAAATCGTAACTGGAAATAAATAGGTTTAGCTGTTTACAAACCTAATATATAATTTGACTGTGCTTCTAAGGGCCGCAGGAATAAAGCAAAATTCTGCAAAGGCAGTATCCATCCGGTAATAAGAATCTTCTTTAAAATAATTTTTCCCTTTAAGTCTTTAGGTCTCCAAAGAGACCTAGTGAGCCACGTATGCCGGATGGCCAGGGACAGTGGTGCCTTGGACTAGGGGCGCGAACCACGCTCAGCCTGGAAGACATAGGCAATCTTCGGGCAAGCAGCAAGAATCCTTTATTAGAGCAATAAAGTTTATTCACTCACTCACTACCTTTAAGTACAGAATGATCGCAATTTATATTAGCGTTATTTCCGACGAGGACTTTTATGTATCCTAATGTTCAAGCACAATACACTGAAGTCGCCCTCCTAGCCCTCGACTCATGTTATCATGACCAGCCTGACTGCGACCACTGCAGGACGAGGGCCTCTCCTATATATCTGCATTTAACCCTATCCTGTGTCAGCTGCGGCCACCCTATCCCCGCCAACGTCTTTTCCAATGGAGGCCTGTCCGGAGCCAGAGATTTTCAGCACTCTCCACTGCGTCGCAGTCTGACCGCCGCCTTGATCAGTTGCTCCGCAGCCGCTGGGGGCATAAGGCCGAGGGTTAATTGGTGTAATCGTATCGGAGGCTCAGGCCACGTACTTCACTAGGGTGGACAAATATTGTTCCGGCGAGGGAGTGCGTTGTCAGTTCTGGTCACTTAATTAGATCAGGCAGATCCCCAGGCCTGGTTATGCAATTCCATCGCCAAACAGAACGTCGTTTTTTTTTATCCGATGAAGAATTGAGTTGCACCCGGATTCAAATCCGGTGATCTTGTCGGCGCATGGCCGATGCGCTACCTCTACGCCATTGCTGAATATTGTGAACTTGTGTATCTAATGCATTTTACCAAAGAGGAACTCACTGTAGTTGCTCTCTAATGATGATACACACAAGGTACGAAGCAAAAATAAAGCTTATTTTTTACGGATACCTTTTCTTGATCCTTATTTTGCCCCTCTGCCATTGGTACCTGTTGCCTGTTGCGTCACGGCTGACTGCGACCAAGTAATGGCATTCGCCAGTTCTAGCATCAAATGCGTGAATCGCAATGGCAAAAAAAAAGCCAATACATAAATAGAGAAAGGAATCGTTAAACATCACGGCTGCAGATTTTGGAAGCGCAAGGTGAAACAAGAAGGAACACGAAAACTCCAACAACGCGCGCAAAGTTAATTCCGCGATGAATTAACTAAGTTGGCAGCCTAGAATGCACTTGCGGCCACTATCACTACCTGCCTCCTTCCCATTAGGCTGTCCAAGGCGTGATGGGATCTGACAGCGCCTCAAGACACACAAAAGACGCCCGATGACTGGCAACCCCACTTAATATAAGACACGAAGCCAGCAAATAAGCTGTGAACCCGAGCGCTTGTGGCTCACAAAATATCTTTCCACCTTGAGGACATAATAACTCAATTAATCATAAATTCTCTTCTGCGAGAGTTCCTTTCACAGAATACAAAAGGTGTTTTCTTTTCTAGGCCTAAGATTTCTGCGTTTGTAGCGTTATGCACGTATGTTTCCAGTGCCAATAATGATGAAAACTCGGAGAATTCATATATTTGTGTTGCCCTCGAATGGACGTGACGCTTCACAAGGGCGACAGAATGAAACTGCAGCGTCCGTTACTGGAGAACTAAAGAGAGTCGTTTTTTTTCACTTCTGTTGAAGCAACAAAATATCGCTGGCCGCTATTTCCTGCTGCAGAGCTTCCGTCACGTGTATGTAGGTTAATTAAGGAATATTAGCTTTGGAAAAATTCCGCTCTTAGCAAGAGAACATTTTACTGGTACACGGCCAAAAGCCTCGGCGCTTTCTTTGCGTTACTTACCCTTATAACGCACATGCACTAAGGCTTAAAGCAATCTTTAGTTTTGTCTTAATTGTGATTACACCCATTGTTTGAAGGGGCATCATAAGGACGCTCTAGAACGCTTCCAAACGCATCTAATTAAAGTGCTGTAAAAAAAAATCGTACATCGTTGGTGCTCAGAGCAAAACTTCTGCGTGAAACGGCAATGGAATAGTCGACGAAAATGAAAGCATAGAAGCCATTCAGGGAGACCAGTCACTGTCTGCTGTGACACGTGCGCTGGAAAAGCCGCATAAGAAAAACATCCCGAAGAGAGTTCTCATTAGCAAAAATCCGGCCAAAGGTCGCCGCGACAGGAGCTTAACGTCGTCCACGTGGTTTTTGTGAGTACATCCATTGCTTTAAATGTTGAACAGTTTAAAAATCTTCAGCTCTTTGCTACAAATACCGCGGCAAAGCATGGACAACTCTTTTATTTAGTACAGCCAACGTTTCCATCAGATGAAGAAAGGAAACGAAATCAAAAAAGTGCCTACTTTCACCAACCTGGCATGTGTCGCCGATGAACATGTTCTTGGCTTCTTAAAGCGCAAAGTACGGCAAAGAAACGCTCAGTGTTACTTTGCTGTATATAAAAGGCTAAAAACGGCTCAAATCGCAATATTCGAAGCAGTCAGCGCGAACGGTACATGTTTTATTCGGTTAAGGACGTGAAATGTGATGCACATACGAAATGAATCAGTCTACTTCTGCGTGTATGCATTAATTAAGCCACGAGCGGTATATCGCTGAGGTAATAAAATGACGTTTAATGCTGAAAGCTTATCCGGTGAGGCTAGCCTCGCCGGGTAGCGGGTATTAACTGGTATGTCATAGGACTTAGTGAAGCTACGAGTACAAATGAAGCGTATACAGTGTTAAAGGGCGGGCACTAACTATATCGTAGTTTAGCAGACCGGCTAGAGCTAGGTGTGGGATTCCTTGTCAATAAGGATATAGCTGGCAGCATAGAGGAATAACTCAGCATTAACGGGAGGGTGGAAGTTATCTTTAAAAACTTAACAAGAGACACAAAAATTGAAGGTTGTACAGGCCTACGCATCTGGATCACGTCATGATGACGAGGTAGTCCAAAGATTCGGTGCAGAAACGGAACCGGCAATTAGTAGAGTGAACGCGAAGTACACTGTCCCGATGGGCGACTTCAAAGCCAAGGCAGACAATAACCAGTCAGTTGACGATGCAATACTTTACGATAGCATAGTTGACGTATCATGAACACCTGCTTCCGCAAACAGGAAAATCGGAAGGGCTCGAATGGCGAGTCTTGAAATGAAATACCCTTCGTATTGTGCGCGCATCCTAGCATAGCTGAGGTTGTAGAACTTCTCGGCTAGATGAGATGTAGCGACCATAGGATAGTGACGTCTGAAGCTAACTGCATTTGAACGGAGAACAAAGGAAACTGGTAACGAAGAATCACATCGAGTTAGCGGTAAGAGGGAAAGTAGAGGATTTCAGGATATCCCTGGAGAACAGAAATTTTACTTACGATTACGATTATGGATTACGATGACCTTAGTGTTCAGGAGACGAATGATAATCTCATAAATATCATTACGAAGTGCGCAATACAAGGGGTAGAGCTAGAAAGGATACTGGCACGCTTTCTCAGGATACAAAATACCTTACTGCACCGCAGTGGTGGCCAAATGGTTGAGCATCCGCTTCGCGTGCGGGAGGTTCGGGGTTCGATCCCTAGAGCCGCCGGGTACCCACCGGTGATACAATGGGTAGAAGCTTTACGCTGGCCTGGTGCTCCGTTTATCTGGGGTGAAATGCTTGGGCAATAGGTCTTTGACCCCATCTTGAGTAATCAAAAATACCTTGTGCCATGGCTCTCTTTCGCCACAGATACCCATCCGCTATAAGAAATACATAATCATCAATAGACCTTACTAATAAATGCCGAAGTATGAAAGCCTCTGACCCAGTGTATAGGACAGAGCTGGCAGAACTCTCAGAGCTAATCAATAAGTGCGAGGCAACGACCTAAGGAAGTATAATATGGAGAGAATCGAACTTGCTCTAAAGAAAGGTGGCTACCTAAAAGCGGTCAAGGGGAAATTAGTCATTGTCAAAAATAAGATGCGTGTCTTAAGAGAATAGGAGGGCGACCAAATTACCAGTATGGATAAGATAGTGTGGCCGAACGAGGCTGCTCTACTCAGATCTACAGAGCAGCTGAAATAATCAGGATGCTAATCATAAATCCAGCAGTGCGGACGAATTGGACAGCCCCCAGGTAACGAATAGGAAGTACAGAAATGTTTGCACGCAACGCCAAGGGGGAAAGTGGCTGGTGAGGATCACGCAGCTACCGATTTGTTGAAGAATGATGGGGACATTGTGCTAAAAAATCTTGCCACCCTGTGTACGCGTGTATCGAGAATATATATTAATCTATGAGAAAGGCGACGTGAAGGACTTGAAAAAATACAGGCCGACCATCTTACTGTCCCTTATTTACGAAGTGTTTACTAGGGCAATCGATAACATAATCATAGCAACCTTAGACTTCGGTCGACCAAAGGACCAGCCGGGCTTTTATACAAGATAGTAGACAATAAACTATTTCCACGCCGTGAGCCAGGTGTTAGATTAAAGCGCAGAATATAAGCATCCTGTATATATTGCCTTCATAGACTACGAGAAAGCATTTCACTCAGTCGAAACCTCAGCAGTCACGCAGGCATGCGTAATCAAGATGCAGAAGCCGCTTACATAAAGTAGTGGAAAATATCCATAGCGGTAGCGCAGCCACCATAGTCCCCCAGAGGGAAAGTGGCAAAATACCAATCAGGAAGGATGTCAGGCAAGGTGACACAATATATCCAGTACTATTCACCGCGTACTTACAGGAGCTATCAGAGAACTAGACTGGACTGAGTTGGGGCAAAAGCTAATCGAGTACACTCTGGCAACCAGCGATTTTCCGGTGGCATTGCCTTCCTAGTAACTATGGGGCCGAATTTCAAACCATGATCGAGGACCTAGACAGGCAAAGCGAAGCGTGGTTCCAGAAATTGATCTGCAGAAAGGTAGAGTAATGTTCAACAGCCTCAAAAGTGAACAAAAGTTTATAATTGGCAGCGAAGCCTTAGAAGTGGTCAGGGAATATGCCTACATAGCGCAGATAGTGCAGATCCAGACGAATAAGGGGAATAAGATAGGGTGAAGTCATTTGGCAGGCACTGTTAGGGGATGAATAGCAGTTTACCAACATTCCTCAAGAGGAAAGTAAATAGCAGGGGCCGCATTCTATGAGCTGTCCATTTTAAAATGGCCATTTTGCGTCCATCTGGCCCTCTGTCATTAATCACTCAGATTTACCCGCGGCTCTCAAATGTCCGTTTAAAGTGACCCTGCCATTGGGTGGAAGGCGATCGGACCTGGCAGCCAGTGGTCAGGTCCAGTGGTCTGCTGTTGACATTTATATGCGATGCACCGCACCAGTGGGCGCCTAATGCAGTCAATGCCAGCCGATGGTGAGGTCCGGTAGCGTCGCTTCCCACAGACGCTTGAAAGGCGCGGGTATATCTAAGCAATCAATGACAGAGGATCAAACAGACGCGATATGGCCATTTTACGATAGACAGTTTATAGAATACGGACCCAGCTGTATGTTACCGGCACCAAACTATGAGGCAGAAACATGAAGGTTAACGACAAGGGGTTGAGCTAAATTGAGAACAGCGCAGCGAGCTATGGAAAGGGAAATTATAAATGTTACGTTAAGGGACTGGAAGGGAGCAGAGTGGAACAGAGAACAAACACGTGTTAATGATATTCGTGACTAAATCATGAAGAAGAAATGAGGATGGTCAGGGCATGTAATGTGACCGCAAGGTGACCAGTGATCCCTTCAGGTAAGTGAATTGGTTTCAAGAGGAAGTAAGCGCAGCTGGGAGCGTTATAGAGTCAGGGGGGCTGATGAGATTAGGAAGTTTGCCAGTATAAGGTGGCCGCAGCTGGCACTGAGAATTGTTGAGAGAAGCCTTTGTTCTACAGTAGACGTAGTTAGGCTGGTGCTGCTGACGATGATGTGTAGCATAGATTTCATTTGAGTTTTCACTCCCCAAGCTTTTATAGCGCAGTGGCGTAGGCCTCGTCAACGGCAGATTTAGTGGACCGTGGTTACCGGTTCAGCAGAGCAATGTAAAACATTGTGGCGCCATCTAACAGTTATGACTGGAAGCTCTCCATCGGCGATGTCCAGGCAGTGTTGCTTTTCATCGAAGGACGCACTGGAGGCAGCGTAAGCTATAATAAGATACTATGAACCCTACTGGAAGAAAACGTGCTGGGGCACTTAGCGACATATAAGTAATATATTTCCGCAATGAGGTCATGCGCTAGAATAGACCGATAACGGCAAGAATTCACCATAACATGGGGCTTCAGTTCATTTTATGTATTTTCAATTCCAGATTAAAATGATAAATTCTAGTTTTTTCATTACTGTAGTAATCGACTGTTATGATATGGGCGAACGTCTTTTCATTTCCACCATAACCTAATTTCATTTTTTCTATTGTCAGTCTTTTCAAGCTTTCGCCTGGTCTACCGTGACAGCTACATGAAAGGGGTCGTCGTAGCGCAAATCACTTGATTGGGGGTGGATCGGAGTCACGTGCGCACATCCTGCCATCCCGCGAACATGCGCTGTCCGCACATGACTCCCACCCTCCTCATCTCAGGAGACTCACACATGGGCGACCGCTTTCCTGTAACTGTCACGGCAGAACAAAGGAAAGGTTAAAACGAGTCTCTTGTCCGCTCTTTGTAACCCCTGAAACAGGAACGAAGCCGATCGCGAAACATTGGGCTTCTCCTCATTTAAATTTTGGCCGGAGTGCTACGTAATACGAAATGCAGTGACAGATGATGGACAAATGGAGAGTAGTTTAGGTCGGCATTTGCAGCCACGTGCCGCTGCCAGCATAGAATTGCAAGCCGATAGTTACGCCGTCAGATCGTTGCAGGAGTACAGACGATCGTACAGAGAGCAGTGCAACCAAATCCCGAGATGTTGTCTCCGAACTGCTCGTGAAACACCTGTGGCCCCTTCGGTTTTCACTCGGCTGCCTCCGAGACTCCTGGTTTCGGCCTTGACGAGGAAGGCGCCTTGCCTCAGGTGTGGCGGCACACATCACAAGGTATTCACACCGGCGTCTCTTATTGGGTTCTCATTCTGATGCATGAAGTGCTTGGTCTCGATGAGCTCGCGGCTTCTTTCCCATTCTCGAGCAAGTCGTAACGCTTGTGCAGCACCAGGGTCTATTATCTCCGGCTTTTCCAGCAAGTGATAGCGTAAGCCTGCACATGCACCGTCCTGAAAAGCGGGCGCACTCAGGCAGCTCAGGTCATGCCATGTGAGGGCTCTCGCAGCTGCGCGTGATGTTTGTTTGCGTTTTTTTATGTCACCTGTTGTGGACGCCGCCCTACACGATCACGTTATTGTGAGTTAACTCCTTAACAGCAATAGTAAAAAAAAAACAAAGAAGAAAGGAGAGCTGACGAACAACCGGCGTGCTCAGACCCAAAGAGCACGTACACGCGTCTGACTCCCAGATCCTATAAATTTCATCCACTGCGTTTATGAAGGCAGTCGGCCAACGCCTGCCTACCGGCTAGTATTCGAACTGCGTGCACCACTACACAGCTCTTGCGTACTGTCGTTGTGGGCAGTATTGCGTATTTCATCGTCTGCAGTATCTGTCGTCACCCGCGGATGCGCAACCTGAGACATATATCGTGCAAAAAAAAAATAATCGACGAAACATAAAAATCTTATAAGATTAAGGTGCATAGACAGGAGCCTTCTGACTTGAACTATTCGTCTTTCATTGATCAATTGTGTTTCTTGCTTGAAATTATGTTTTACTTCGCGGTGCCTCTCTGCATCGAAAGCCATTATGCATTATGATGTTCTAGATTTTTTTTTTTGCTCGTTAAAGTGAATAGATGACAGTTCTCCTTTTGACGTGCTCGATGCCATAGATGTACCATGGATTGAAACTAATCAATCGCTGATAAGACTAATTCACTACAGTAGATACCCCATTACTGCAGTTAATGTTGCCATAAATAAGTACTAAGCATGGGACATGCAAGGGAACGGATAATGCCTAGGTTTCTTATCATATAATGCATCTTCGCCAGACACCGGGCACAAAAAATGTACATCTATCCCTAACAGTGTTTATATAAATATCAGTTCTGCAGCATAAGTGCCATTGAAAGCCAGAGTATTCACCATGCTACCACAAGTTACCTTTCAGGCCCGTGCAGCACTGGGGGCGCTCTGAGCACCCTTTAAAGTTGCTTCTTAGTCTAATACCCATATCACGCGGGAACTGCGTGATGTGGGTATATGTGTAGAGCGTTAGGTCCTTATGTTCAAAGGCGTAAGTAGTGCAGCTACACGGTACCAAAGTTGCGGCTTTGCCCCTAAGTGCCTTGGAGGCGAAGGCGCCCGTCGGAGACCATTGGCCTTCGAGAATCTCCGATCGCAGTGCCGTCGAACGACAAAAAGTAAAAGCAAAGAAAAATATATGCAGCTAATAATGTTTGAAAACGTCTTTAAAAACACGAAAAGTTTGCCTGGTTTTGCTTTTTGGACGAGTGTTTACACTTTATGCCCAGATTTCAAGACTAAAATTTCTGCGGCAGCACCGAGTATTTCTGGTAGCCAAGGCAATACACAAACCCTGCTGCTGATGAAAGTAGCTGTAACAGTTCTTTGAAGGGAGTGTTAATAAAAAATTGTCTGAGCTCAACGAATGAATAGAGGACCCCAATTTAATTTTCAAATTCTCACTTCAGCCACCTCATGCGCAGCAGCGGGTGCTAAGCCTCGACGGCTGTTTCACCTTTGGGCTGCACAATTTAGCTACGTAACTGCTCCCTTGAGCTTTCGCTCTTTTGGTGAAAAGAGGTGCCTTTCCAGCAAAGGCCTTCGAGGAATGCCCTGTGACAGGGGTATGAATCAGCTTCCTGATCCCAGCGTCCACTTGCAGGTTTCTCGTTCTTTGTTGAAAGATTTTTTGTACTTATTTTTTTCCATGGGCATTCTGCCGTTTTGGTAACTCAATATATACGCTGGCTGCGCATATGCTCCCTATTCTCTGGCGAAATGGCGATGGCCCTACATCACCGCGGTAACATGCTCGCACTGCGGGCTCCACTGCCGCGTGGACGTCACCTATTTACTCTTACAATGTACTGCATTTGAAACAGAGAGAATGTCCATACAGACCCTCCAGCTCATACACTATCGTGCCGCGCTGCTCACGCATACCGACACACAGCTCCTATTTGTTGCATATGGGAGCCAAAGCGGCCTGATCAGGGCGGTGTAATGGTGCCGACTAAAGCCCTTCTGGTCGGGGTCAGCAATAGCAAAATGGTCAATACACCGACTCGGACCTCGACTGTGACTGACGTTCTTTCCCCATTACCCCCCACAGTGGCCTTGCGCCTTCCTCCCAAAATAAAGCATTTTCAATCAGTCAATCATCGCAAGACATTCTTCCGTGTTTCTGACGGCACTAGGTCCCGTGGCCAAAGCATGGAGAAAGGTCACATAGTAGGAACTCTTGGACGTGCTGCTGTAACATTTTTCAGTACACAAGGTGATAAAAATTAAGGTTTACATACGGCTTAAAATTAGGCACTGAGTGGAACGTCAAAGTTAACTTTGTGCACAAATTATGTGGCCAGGTGGGCATGAAGTAAGATGATAATTGCCACCGTTAGGCACATGAACTAAAATACATTAATGGACATTTTAGCCACTGCGGCTAGCGTAACTGCGTGTATTTTAAACACAGAGGTTGTCGCATTTCTAAACTACTCCATTTCGTCGAATCCTTCTAGAGCACCCGTGTTCTGAGATATTCGCCCCGACGTTTCTATCGATTTCGCGTAATGCGCATGCAAGGTGGTGACAACTGACGCGAAACTCCGGCCTAGTGTTGTGCAGCTGCTGCATCGGAAGATTCTTTCATTTTGTTAGCCGAAAGTGAATAGGAAACAGTTATGAGCTTCACTGGTCGCTCTGCACTGTTTGCAGACGCGGATCAAGCACAGAATTTTGACTCGAATATCTCGGAACACACGCGTGCTGGGAGAATTCTACCAAATGGAATGGTGTAGGACTACGACTGCCTCTTAGATGCCTATATAAACAAGACCGCTTATTGCAGTCACTAAGCAGTTAATCAATTTATTTTAGTTATTTAAGTACCTGATAGAATCAATTATGTCTCACTTTGTGTCCCCTTGGCCGCATAATTTATGTGCGTAGCTGTATTCGACGTACCTCCCAGTGCCTAATTTAGGAAACCTGTGAAGCTGAATTTTGATCACCAATGTATTCTTGGGGTCATCCATATTTGAGAAATATATATTAATTTACAGTTATAAGCCGAACGTTTTCTCTGATCTGGCGAGGATATATATTCATAACAAACTCTTAACCCAAGTACCATGAGGCGTCCTCCATGGTTCGGAACAGGGCCAACTTCATTTTCTTTTATACATTAATGATTTGCCTATGGTTATGTCTCTTCTAGCATATACTTATACGCTTATGAGTGTGTTTTATATCGCGAATTTAGCACCAACGGCGACAAGTACTGTCTTCAATCTGATATGCAAAACATCACTCTTTGGCGCAATAAATGGCAAATGCAACTAACCCTTCGCAAGTGCACTTAAATGAAAGTTTCCAGACGAAATATTGCTTACCCTCTCTACACCCTTAATAATATTCCAACTGAATCTGCAACATCATTCCGGTATTTGGGCGTCCTTGTATTCTTGTTACTAACCTGGAAAAAGCACATCGAACGAATTATTAGCAGTGTTAACCGCACGTTAGGCTATTTATTGGATATTTTAGTGAAGCCCCTGTCCCTGTAAAACATTTTTTCTTCCTATATTGGAATATACCACCCGTTTGGGACCCTCAGTGTCACCCTTTGCACTGCACTAGAGCTTGTTCAAAATAACGAGTTTGTTTTGTCCTTGCTATTTAAAACCTGACCACAAGAGTTACAGCAATTAAATCGAACCTTTCCTTACCTTGTTCAGCACAGCGTAGAAAACTCTAGCGGTTGTGCCTGTTTAATAAAATTTATCATCACCAGTCACTGCCCACACGCTTTATTACTACATCCACCTGTCACTGTTTTCGTATCACCAGTCACTGCCCACACGTTTTATTACTACACCCACCTGTCGCTGTTTTCGTGTCACCAGTCACTGCCCACACGTTTTATTACTGCACCCACCTGTCGCCGTTTTTGTGTCGACCATCAACACAAGAGTGAATCCATTTATTGTCGCACGAACACTTGTTTATATTCTTTTATCTCTCGCACATCAAAAGAGTGGAATAAGCTTCACGCAGCCGTGGTTTGCATACTTGTTTATGCAGTCTATCGTCAGCCTCTGATGAGGCTGACTTTATGTGACACAAAGAGCTAACTATTTTTGCTTCGTCATTTTCTTCGCTTCTTTTAGTGCTGTTATTGCACAGTTTTCTGCCTTATATTTGTAGTTTTTTTTCCTTATTTCAGGTGCATTATTTCCTTCTCTGTTTGGAATATTGTTTTCACTCAAACCTGTTGCATTAATTTTAACTTCATAGCAGTATGCTTTTAAGTGTGTAGTTTTGCTGATTTTTATCTGCTTTTGTCGTTTATTTCCCCACTCGCCTTTGTACTGCCAGGGCCCCCAAAAAAAGAAAACAACTAAATAATTAACTAAACTGGCGGGTATGTGAAAGACAAACTCAATAATTTCTATATCCACCATATCAGAAGCAATCTGTCGCAGTAGTTGATAGTCTAGAGCGGATAACCGCTGGGGCCAAGGTGTACGGGTGCAATTCCAGACACGGCGACTATTTCGATGCAAGAAAAGTCCAACATCCACAAAAAAAAAAACAGTTGCCAAATTTAATCCGGAGCCACACACTATGACACCTCCCGTACCCGGGTGTATTTTCGGCTGTTATAAAGTGATTATTATTGCGAGCGGAATCTAAGAAACACACTGAAGTGGTGCTAGAAGCTTATCTGTTCTGTATCATGAATCATTGACAGTACTTGGAAGGATTGGCTATAGCAAACGCCAAATGAAATAAAATAAACTGCAGGGCATTTAATTCGATTAAGGCTTGTTGCTTGACTTGACTGCTTTTATAGGGATTAAGTTAGAGCGGCACAAGAGAAGCAGCTGCTAACAAACTCGTTCTTTTCTCAAACACACATAAATGTGGAGGCAGGCATTCAGATATGCTGCTCTGAACGACACAGAAGGTCAATGAAACGACATACATGGAACGAGAGTTAAAAGCGATAAACGTTAATTAAACTTTGCAGAAATTGAGAGCAAGAATTAATATTAAATTAAATCCTGAAAAATGGCTGTATTCGCTATTTTCCCAAAATTGACGGCATGCTTTGGCGGCGCCGCGAACTAAATGAAGAAGGGTCGGCGCAAGAGCCTTATTTGCTGCCATGTCTACTCCGTTGCCCGAGTGATCCGCCGTCTTTTCCAAACGTTATTGAAAGCTTTACTGTACAAATATATCTTAACGGTGCTTTTACATGATTCTTTGCAGGCTAAGGAGATAGAAGATCTACTAAAAACCGTGTCACACGGGCAGCGTTAACTACGGTCAATGCGAGGTTATGCGGAACCGCGTTTAGCCCACGTTACCCAGCGGACGAAACTGAGGTTGCGCCGCTAACCGCGGTTATCGCGAACTGAGTTTGGTGACCTCAGTTAGCGTCGTTAACCGAGAAAATCGCGGCGTCTGTGGGCAGAGGGTGCCCGTCTTAGTCCGAGTGCGAAAAGCGCGCGAGCGGGCCCTCTTCAAAACGTTGATTTTTTTCGCAGGAAATCACGCATCCGATGAGCAACACATCAAAATAGGCAGTGTCGAAAGCGATGTGTGACGATGTTTTTATACAGCGGTCGAGGACCGTCTGACGCCAAAGCAGAAGCGTGTTGCAGCACTGTGCCACGGTGCTCAATTCTAGCGCCACGTGAAAAAAGATCCACTCCCTGCCATATCACGACCGTAGGCGACGAGTTCCCAACCCTTGTAGCAGCGGATGTCGCGAGCTTGCTGCAACGGTGCGCTAACCGCGAGCGTGGCGCGGACGGTAGCGCTCTGGCACCGCGCTACTCCTTTTGCTGGGTTTAGTTTGTTTCACATCGAAGCCACAGTGGAATGCGCTTTGCAATTCGCCACCACTATAGGAAATATTTTACTCATGGCACACTTTTGCTGTCAGTACAAAATAAAGATATGATTGATTTCAGCGACGCCTTAGCAGTGGAGCTATACTACAAGCAGAACGGGTGAGCTGCGCCCCACCGGCGGCCGATGCTATGCGGCTTTGAGCAGAAACATGTTTGTATCGCAGTTGTCACTGCTACCTGCGACTTGGTACGGACCAGCAGTCCCCAGGAAGCATTCATTTTTGGCATTCCTCACATCCGAGAGTTTAATATTCATGAGAACAAAAAATTTTAGCTCGCTTTTCTGACGCTGGCGCCAGGGATCCGGAGTAGGGAAGGTGCTGGGACGGACGGCATGCGATGGAGGCGTACAGCTACCACCGGACGGCGCTTAAACGCACTGTTGCCATGTCGTCGGAAAGCACTCTGCACACTGCGCTGATAATATTTTAGACATCAGCAAATTCAGCTTTCCTCTACCGATCACCGCATCACTTCGTCTGTTGCACTCAAATGTCCATTGGTTGTTGTAACCGAGAACGGTGGCGAGGTGTGTAACAACGGCGAACCGCGATTCGCGGTAACCGTAGTTCAGTGCGCTAACCGCGTTTAAGTAACCGCCATTAAGCCGGCTGTTTAACTAGGGTATAAGCGTCACTGCGCAAGTTTTCTGGGGCCAGCAATATGAGAGAGCTTGGGAACAGGATGTGTTTCCACGCGGAAGTTCACCATTCGCAGGACAATGGCAGCGCTGTTCTTATTAGGCCTCCCGCCTATGCTTTAAAAAATGCATTTACAAGGGCTAGAAGTGCCTATGTAAATACGCGGCGTTGTTTGTTGTAACACATCGCTGAGCACACGGGCAAAAGAGACTGACAGCGGTTGCTCACATTCTCACCTTTCTTGGGGGAAAGTTGTGGGGATCGTCATCGTCAGTGCGGTCAATGATCCAGCTTTACAACGCATTATTCATGGGATTCCTTTGGTTCTGCCTTCCTGCACTTGGGAACGTTAGAAAAACAAACACACAAAGTCTGCAGAGCCTTCAAGCTCAAGTGTCCGGACTTGCCTAGGATTGCTGAAATGGGCCTATACGGCCGCAATCATACTAATCGCCCAGGAGAATCCAGTCACTACCTACGTTACAGTTGACGCCCTGAAGGCACATATTCGACACCTCTCCCGCGTTCCCTCGCACCATATTGCCATTCTTCCTTTTACCAGGCTGCGTACATCGTCTTCAAACACCATAGATGCACATGGCGCCATTCTGCCGTCCCAGTTTACGGCCGCCTCTAGACCATTCTCTTTATTGTGGAGCCTGAATCCACCTCGTGTGCTCCTTAACATAGCCGGCATCATTAAAGTGTGATGAGTTAACACTGACAGAATCAAAGAACGTCACACTTGAATATTTGAGTGAGCACCACGGAAATCGGCTGTACGTTTATACCGATGGCTCAGTGAACCCCATCAGTTCTTCGGCCACCGTGGTCAACCCCGCAAGGACTACAGAAATCAGAGTTAGGACAGCTTTCTAGACTTCTTCGACGAGTGCAGAACTAACCCTCTTCGTATCGCCGTTGAGCATACCAATTAGAAAAGCCCCATCATTGGTCTGTTTTAACTGATTTCGAAGCAGCCCTCCAAGGCTTACAAGCTGCTCTTCGTCGTGGATCCCACGTGCGAGTGGTTGCGGAAATCCGAGAGCTATCACTATGGCATCAACAAAGGACACTATATAATCTACCAATAGCTACCTGGAGTCAGAGGCCTCCCAGGCAATCGCCGCGCGGAGGAGGCCGCGTGAAATTCTCACCACGACGGCGACTGTGTGTCACGCCCCATTTCAAGAGCAGACGTAGCGGGCAGGCTTGTCAAACTGGGAAAACTTCTGGTTGGGCTAGTTGGTAACTGATCATTGTAATTGAGAGGCGCCAAAACCGCGCACACACGAGAGAAGAGAACGGGACAGAGCGCCTTTTTTTTTTTTTGGAGAAGACACACAAAGAGAACGGCCCACTGTATTAGAAATATAGCTTAAGAGAACTTCTTGTTGGGCTAGTTGGTAATTGATCATTGTAATTGAAAGGCGCCAAAACCGCACACACATACACACGAGAGAAGAGAACGGGACAGAGGGGCTCTGTCCCGTTCTCTTCTCTCGTGTGTGTTTGGTTTTGGCGCCTTCCAATTAAAATTCTCACACTGGCACGGGAGATCACGCTTTCCTCGTGGAATTGAGTCCAGTTTCAAAACTAACGTCTACAATTCCTGGACCCTGACCTGAAGCTTCGGCTTCCACCTGGACTGCCACGACGCGAAGAAGTGCCCCCAGTGGCTTGGTGTAGCTTTCATGAACCATCCTTTGTTATCGGTATGGCAAATATCTCTGCCTATGCCATCTGCGGGCGCGACGAGACTATAGCCCAAGTTCTTTGTGTATATTCCCTGCATACAGTTCCGAAAGGCGGATTTGCTGCTCTGTGCTGGAGCGTCTTGATCCTTACCCTCTGACGGAGATGAATATTGTCGGATCATGGCCACTCCTATCGTCGGCGGTGAAGGCCCCCTAGGAAGTGCTCCACTTTTAGATAGCGTCAGGCCTGCACGGCAGGCTGTGTCTTTACCGCACGCTTACTGACTTCGCATACTGACTTCGTTTACGTGCCGCCGTGGTGACTCAGTGGTTAATGCGCTCGGCTGCCGACCCGAAAGACGCGGCTTCGGTCCCGGTCGCGGCGGTCGCATTTCGATGGGGGCGAAATGCTGTAGAGGCTCGTCTACTGTGTGATGTTAGTGCGCGTTAAAAAAACCCAGGCGGTCGAAATTATCCAAACCCCTCCACTACGGCGTACCTCGTAGCCTGAGTCGATTCGTGACGTTAAACCCTAAAAAACAAAACAAAACAAACATCATCTACTTGTTACTCCCTTTTCTCCTTTGCCTTTATATCCCCTCATCCCTACCCCCAGTGCAGGGTAGCAAACTGATTTCTTATTCCGGTTAAACAGCCTTCCTCCTCTTCCTCCTCCTCCTCTTCCATTCAGGCGCGTAGAGTTTTATGCATGGCTGTCTCTGTAATTACATGTCGTACAGCGGCATGCGAATATACGACATGAGCCCAGCGCTGGCTGCGCCGCCTGTCATCGCTGTTGCGAAGCAGCGATGGGGCCACACCCGCTGGCCTGCTGCTTGCCGCTGGCTTGTTGCTGCTGTTCGCTGGCCATTTGCTTACGCGTTTCTCTCAGAAACTCTCTATACATGCATGTGCCGCCATATGCAGGCTTTGCGGATTCAAGTGATTATCGCACAAGCATGCTGTCAATCTCAGAGGCAGGTTTAGCTTTGGAGATCACAATTTTCCTTCCTGCGCAATTCGGGCGCGCTGACTTGTTTATGACGGGACTCGCAGCCGACCCATGGCTAAATATCGGGCGAAAAAAGAAACTGTACTGAGGAGGTGATCAATCTGAGTCTATGCCTGGCCCGGTTTTCTTTTAAGCATGAACAGCGTTACGCTATTAAGAAATGTTCAAAATTCCTAACCGTGCAACCGTGCACTGGTGTGGCAAGCTTCATTGATTGCTATAGCTGACATGGATGTCTGCGTTCTATGCTGCCTGTTTACCTCTGTCATGTACAGTGCCATGCATGTCGTGCTCTGGTTCGTTCCTGTGCGCTTTATTAGATGGCCACATTATCTTTAAAATATGCGGATCTCCTTGCGATTTTACTAACATAGACTTCACTACAACACCAGTGCTTGATTCTGCGAATGGTACCCGACGCTGCTCCGCAGCTCAAAAACTGAATTTACTGAAGCATGAAACTTCATAATGTACCTATTTGCTTGCAGAGGACTAATAATACTCCCAAAGTTTAGAGATATCGTTTTGTCGAGTTTTTACTTCTGTGTTAGTTGTTAAATATTTTTAGTGAAGGAAAAGTGGCCTAAATTTATGTGAGGTGTAACACCCCGAGGTTGCACATGGACTGTGAAGGATGACGTAGCGGAGGGATCCCGATTAAGTTGGACCACCCGAGGTTCTTTAACGTGCACTGACATTGCACACAGCGGGAATGCTTTTGCATTCCGCTTCGGTCAAAATGAGGTCGCCGTGGTCAGTCAGCATTTGATTCCACGGCTTTGGGCTCAGTAGCCATGGGTGAGCGGGCGCATGTTGCGCTATGGTCAGGCCATTTGGAGCCGGTGCACAGTGCATGTTCGCGTTTCAGGGGCAATCTCCGCGTCTCGTCCTGTTGAAATCGGCGTGCCGCAGGCCTCCGTTTTGTCACCTTTTCTGTTTAATGTGGCGTTATCTTTGGTGAAACGTCAAAGCCGCCAAGCCGCCAAGGTGGGTAACTTTTGCAGGTTTGTTAGCCCCCTCAGGAATAATGTCAGTCACTAAATGTATAACGAAAGCGAGCGAGATCTCAAACTAGCATTTCCTTAATTTTGTTAAAATTTTGTTTTGTTAAATTTGTATTAATTACTAGCACGTTGTTTTGGTTTTCAACCAAGGCTCCCCGAGTGACAAAGGGTATGCCGGTTGTCACTCGGATACGTTTGTCGCATACATTACACCGAGAATATTACCTGTAGTGCAAATTGTCGTGAAAAATGAGAACATCGGTGGTGGATCCCTAAATGGAACTTAGAAAGCGATCATTTTCCCCTCCCCTCCTCTTTTTTTCACTCTGCTATGACGTCAGCAACTGACCGGGTTACGGTGGTGCCACAGAATGCAATTTCATCGAGCATAGCACCGTTTGTCAAAACTCTTCGGTAACTGCTCCGAAAGGTTAAGTTTGTGCATTGGTGTGGTAATTTACAGGCAAGACATTCCATCCGTGGTGCACGGTTCCCCTTAGCGCACACGCGCATTGGGCTCTCTATACTGCAGCATAGTTGGAGATGCGACCACCCTTTTTGGGCGCCGGTCTATCTCTACCTCTATTTTTGCAGCTATAGAAATGTCCTTCGCTGGAAAACACGAACATGAAATCTCAGCCACTAGCCTGAGCCACTGTGGCCGCGACAAGCCGGCAACGATGCCGGCAAACGCGTGCTAACGCGAGGGAGCGCGGCCAGCGGACCCCGCCGCTTTTTACAGAATCGACCACGAGAGGGATTTCAGTGGCCCCCTACACGCAGCGCCCATGGCGTGTAGTGATATTGTGCTTAGCTGTCCAGTGAAAGCGTGGGATGGGATGATTCAGAAATAAGTTCCATTTCATCTTGATTCTTTTTGCACTTTAATTGTCCACGTCCTCGTTGTCGTTGGAATCAGTCCGACAAACTGGCGAGTGGCAAGAATAAAATAGAATCGCACCAAAATAGTTGCATCATATGGCCGTGTTGCATTCACTGGTTGCCCGTGTATCCACCTTTTACGAACTCTGTGAGAGCACAAGGCGTGATTAATTGCTCTGAAAAGACAATGTGCGGAAGAAAAGACATTGTTCTCACTTTCTGCCTGTACGCAGAACAATAAATCTACAGCCATATTTAAAGCATTTCAAGTTACTGAATTTTTTAGCACGGAACAGTAAAATTGGCTGAGCTTTATAAGTTCCATAAAGCGACAGTGAATGGCAAAATTTCCCAACTTGTTTTCTTCGAAGCAGCATGACAAGCTGACAATCGCTGGGCCTTTGCTTACCTGACCTTTTGGCTTTGGCATTCGCCCGTTTCGCAAGAGTAGTCATCGTAACTGTAATGGGTTATAAATTTTCTCCAAAGAGCGCGTCGACCGCCTTTACTTCAATTTTGACGCTGGTTGGTCTCAAGCGCCGCGGAGGAATTTTTTCATTGTCTTTTGTTTATTTCTTTCACAACATCAAGAAAAGAACTTTCTGACTCAAACGAGGTTGCTACCGTCGACTAACTAGCGCGAGTTTATCTACAAAATTTAAAGCAAGCGGGATCGCACTTGAGCTGAAACCGGAAGCAGCCCTCCGTACTGCCGCCATATTGGATCAACTGAAGCACTTCCTCTAGGCTCTGAAAATCGCCAATACATGGAACTTGCGAAACTCGTAGAGCTGTCACACGGCGCACGCACGTGACCTTCACTATGCTTTTAAAGTCTCGGAGAGCCTAGTCATCATATTTTATGGGGCGGATTTGGTGGGTAATCTATGAAAGCTTCCAAAGGCGCAAATAACAACGGCACTTCCAGGGAGTGGGGTGTCGCTGACTTCCTGTAGCTTTGACACTTCCCTACGTGAGGGTCCCAGGGGTGCTCAGCGCTGTCACAAGACGCCGTGCACTCTAAACACGAATACGCGTATAGGGGAGTGAGAAGAGATTAAGCTGTCCTCTATAGTGCACTCCCTCTAATAAAACGGAGCGCCCAAGAGGACAGCTCATTCCCTCTTTACTCCTTTCTGTGTAGGGTGTACGATCGTCTGGGTGCCCCTGTGCAGTTGCTTCACTACGATGTGGGGCTAGTGAGCCATGACCACCGAAGGGAATCAATGTGGGTCCTCAGTTTTTTTCTAAAGCTGATGCTAATATACTTTCTCGGTGCCAGCGGCATTGAGCGTGTCTGCTTGACAGCGCTCGCATTTCCTTTGTCAAGCAGATCGGAAAGTGCTTGTCCTTCTGCGCCATGCTGCTCGCCCTACCAAAAGTCTTCCTAGCATCATGTCTCCAATGGAAGGTATACCTTCTTGCATGTTGCACAAAACCTGGGAAAATGTCGTTCATTCACGTCTAGCTTATTGGTTGTGCAAGCAAAATTTGTTGGTCTTGAAAACAGGGGCAATAAAAAGGCCTGCATATGCACTATCGAATAAAGACAAATGCATTTTAACCGTATGTCCTATCGTCATTTAAGAGTCAATGAGATGCAGCACGCTAAGGTATACATAGCGTGCTGTGCGCTTTCTACCCACGCTCATATTCTCCCGTGTATGTCCCGACAAAGTGCGTGACAAATGTTCGGTACGTAGCAAAACGCCACACTTTGCTTGGGTATGTTTTCAGAACACATATTTGCACGGTCACAAGCGCGAGACCGATTCGTAGAATACTTCTTCGACAACCTTCTGTGACCGACCAGTAATCCGGCGCGCTTTGAGACCATTTCACTGGGCGTTTTTCTTGCGAATATATATATATATATATATATATATATATATATATATATATATATATATATATATATATATATATATATATATATATATATATATATATATATATATATATATATATATAAAGCATGTGTGGTGACAAAGGTCTCACTTTTCTTCCGGCGGCGGCAACAGAAACCAAAACTAATTATTTTCATCGCTGCACGTGCAAGGAGCTTTCTGCGCACCTTGGACACGTCGAGTGGTTTCAGGCATACAGTTATGGTTCATGAAGCCAGGTAAGCGCGCTTTAAGGCACCGCGGACAGCGGGGACACGCGTAGATAATTAGGTTGCTCAGAGTGGAGGACAGGGTGCGGGCTTGTGCCGAAAGCCTCACATTATTCAACACGAGTGGTCGGCAAAACCCCGAAATCTGAAACACACCAATCAGATCGCCGTGCTCATTTTCAGCGGGTGTGAGGTTCCCGTTTCTCGTTTAATCTTTTCCAGGGCAGCGTGGCTGCCAGTTGGGATAATCTCTGCGTATTTTTTCTCCATTGTCATCTTCAAGCACGTCCCACCCTCTCTGCCCCCTCTGGTCATTGCCGCCTGACTTTTAATTAGCGTAAAAGGGCCAAAGGGAGCTGAAATCGGTTCTCTTTTCTAGGAAACACGAGTCGCGACTTGACTTTATTTTTTTAGCGCATGCCAAGACTGACGATTAAGCGCAAAGAAATGGTACCTTTGATTCGCTAGTCACATTCGTCTGCCCTGGCTTCAGTTTTGCATACTATTTTGAGTACGATGAGGCTTTTGTGTATGATTTGTTGAAAAGAAATGGTGCGAGCCATTACTGGGCCGCGAGATATCAACGACCTTTAGCCTCTTGATGCGTTGGGGACGACGTTGCGGCTTAAATTTGAAACGTTGCAGTCATCGTTTTTTTTTTTCGCATTGTTCCTGGAGGGAAGAAAATGAGTGATGTGGGTGCGCAGTAATTGCAACAACTAGCGAGCCATGTGGTTCGTGATAACATCTGCATATACATTATTACTGAAGAACTCAAGTACTCAAAAACGCCTTCGGCTGACACACTCATAAGCATACCTTGCTTGTAACAGTGCCTCCGATGCAGACAATAAGTTAGTTTTCGCGGACCAGAAACGGCTTGTGAATGCGGCCTACAGCGAATTATTTAAATGTTTTTATGCAGTAGAAAAGTACAGACATTTAATTTTCGCCTTCCTTATTAGACTGTGATCATCTGATTCACGCGTATGTTGCCCTTAGACCGATTTTATAGTTCCTTCTTTATTTCTTTTCTATAGTTGTATTGTTCTCTTTTCTAATATAGTGATATCAACAGACCTGAAGGGACGTCACTTCCGGTAAAGGCATCAACAGCTGCTAATGCTATCGCATATTGCCAAAACGTAATGGAATTAGAGGTCCCTGCGAATTTTTTTGTTTTCTTATAACTGAAGCACTTACGAAAGGACGTTAAAAGCTGGACTCAAAGTGTAGCACATTGAGTGCGAATCGTGCGCTGCAACCACTATCCACGACGTTTTGCTCTCAGCATAGTTGTTTTTTACTTCTCGTTTTCAAGCACGCAAAAAAAAAAATACGGAAGGCACTTAACACTGCTTAGATGCTTTCAATGTGAAAGCACTGCCTCATCGTCACCTGTGTTGCGAGGTTCATTAAATATTTTTTCCTATCTAAGAACACACCAACTCATTTGCATACAGTCGTAATTAAGCGCGTACACTACGTTTACCTTTATTCCCCAAGAAGAAATGTTGCTTTGTGGACTATGGGCTGCGTGCTGGCGTCGCAAACTAAAGGTCCTTAGTCGAATTTCCTGCCCTTTCGGAAGAAGTTAATCTTTTCTTCCTTGCTGTAGACATCACTACCTTATTGTCTACTGCCGACGCCACGCGAGAGTATGGTGACGTCACGGAGGGAACTTCGTGCCATGGACGCCGACGAACGGCGGCTTTTGTGCTGAAGGGACATATCAGGCTTCCACTTAAAAACATAAAAGAAAGAGCAAAAAATGATTTTCGCACATGTACCATTATGTGCGGCTATAATAGAACGCATGTGTCACGTTATGACACGACTAGATTATGCGCTTTCGGATAACTCTGCTAAACTTGAAATACGATCGCGAGTAAATTTTTTTCCGCTCTAGGATTTATGTCCAATACTTAGATTTGCTGGGGTGTCTAGGCTAGAAATACCAGTGGTTGTCCTGTGACATTTAGGTGATACGCTGTGGGAAATTGTGCGCGTGACAGTCTTTCGTGTGCAGTCCTTCAAATACCTATGGGACGATGTCAGAAAGAAAGAGGCGAAGATAACATGTGGAATTCGAATACCCTGTCCGGATATTCGTAGACAGTGTTGGTGCGGCTGCTACAACAAAATGAGGGCTCAGAGCAGAAGGCATTGGCGCCTCGAATCAAGTTCATACAATGAAAATACATTTGTGCTAATCCCTTCTGTGATCCCATGTCGCTTGAGAAAGGGCAAAAAATACAAAACACCGTACGAAGAAAAAAGATGGCTGACAGCCCGCGGTTAACTTAGGCTACGTTAAGGTACAAAAACAGTCCACAGCAGCGTGCAGCAGTAATAACTCCTTCTCTTGGGGAGCACAGTTCTGTGCAAGCAGATAGAATTACATTACAACGAATGATTTCCGCCATGTAAATAGCTCCCCTACCCAACTGTCAGCTAAGCTTTATGTTCGTCCTGTTTTTTTGATGAGGAGTAACCATTTTCTGCTTGGCTACTCGCGTCAGCATAAACAGCTTCTTAATACGCAAACCAGAATTCACTGCCAAGTTCATTTGCTTGCCGTTGAAGGCCACACACGTTCCTTGGGCAGCGGAATCAGTAATTTCGGCCAATGGCTCGTTGAGATCAATCATATCTCACTAAGTGAATGCTACTAAAGTTTGCAAAGCGCCTGCTGCATCCAACTTAACACTGCAGCTAACATTCCTTTTTTTTGTTCAACAACACCCGATGTACTTGCTCCTCGGACCGGCCGCTTGGCACTTGTGCTTGACCTCGCTAGCGCTAACTCTCGCCGCTGAGATTTTGCTGCGATTACAGTCCGACTATGGGGAGACATGCGGCTAGACTCACTTTGACTCACAATATGTACAGGCTATCGCCTGCAAAAAGTGCAATCTTTTTTTTTTTCCTGTGATATTGAATTCATAATGCTTTGTAGTACATTAAGGCTGGCAACGTTATGATGAACGACATTGAAGTACATCGAACTTGTTCGTTCAGCGCTGTGGTAATAATCAAGGGCTTAAAGTTGGGTAGATGGCGCATGGGACACTCATTAATTTATAAGTGAAGGAACTTGAAATTTAGCCGCGCTAGTCGTCAGAAACGCCAAGGCAAGGATAATGAAGGGTTTATGAGCTTCAATTTCTGCGTCGATTAAACACCATATGCTTTGGGGCACGTAACTACGTAAAGAAACGAAAAAAATGCAAACGCATGAAAAAACGTATGCTCGAAGCTAGGCACAAACACCCGCAAAATTATTGTTTTTTTTTCAGCACATATCGCGAGCGTCACGAACGAATGCATGATGATTGAGAACATAGATGCAGTCATTCACAAAAGCCGATGTCAAGTCATTGACTAATCAGCAAGTTTTAAAATGTGCAAGCGGCTTACCGTTATTTCTTGGTATATTACTATTGTCTTTCATTTTATTTGTTTATAGTAATTTCAGGGCACAAACATTTCAGAAGAGAGTTGGTTGGGTAGAAAGTAATTGAGGTGTGTAGCAGTAAAATAAACACATTTAGAAATCACATAACCGTGTCACACATTTAGAGCTTCTCGGAGAAACCAGAATTATAATCATTTTATAATATGCGGTTGCATATTACGCTGAAAATTTTAGGGCGCACTCTATGGTGAAGGCAAAATACTTACGTGAACACATATGAAGAAGAATGCCATGTAATAGTATCCAATTTTGATGTTTGATAGCGTAATATACATTGTGTACAGCAGGCTTAAATAATGAAACATTATTGCTAGTTGCAAAGTTGCAAAATTAAAGTAGCCAAAGAGTTCTACACAAGTCTGTACAGTAGCCAATGTAATTATAGCGTTAATGAGAGAAACAGTAGCGCAGAGCAATGTGTCCTCCCGCCAGTAAAAAAGCCTTAGGAGCCATAGAAAGGGGAAAAGCAGCTGGGGAGGATTAGGTAACCGCAGATCTGTTGAAGGACGGAGGGGAGATCGTTCTAGAAAAACTAGCCACCCTTTATAGGCAATGCTTTATGACCTCAACCATACCAGAAGCTTGGAAGAATGCCAACATTATGTCAACTCATAAGACGGGAGATGCCAAGGACTTGAAAAAGTACAGACCGATCAGCTTACTATTTGTTGCTTACAAGGTATTTACTAAGGTAATCGCTAATACTGTCAGGGCAACCTTAGACTTTAATCAACCAAATGATCAGGCAGGCTTACGTAAAGCATATTCCACAATAGATCATATTCACACTATCAATCAGGTGATAGAAAAATGTGCACAATATAACCAACCTCTATATATAAACTTCATTGATTACGAGAAAGCATTCCACTCAGTGGAATCCTCAGCAGTCATACAGGCATTGCGTAATCAGGGTGTAGAAGAGCCTTATGTCAACATACTAGAATATATATATATATATATATATATATATATATATATATATATATATATATATATATATATATATATATATATATATATATATATTGTAACGGGGGGTTTGTTACGAGGTACTGGGGCGACGGGAACGGCAACGGCAGCAGTCTGGGATCAGATCGGCAAAAGACACACAAGCGTAGCGCTGGCAAAAACTCTCAAGAACACTGTCACCTCGTCTTCGTCTTTTCAAATCATCAGACGCATCTTCTTCTTTAGCCTTACAATCACCCCGGGGACAAGAGGAGCCATCCTGGCGACTTAGGATGATGGCAAGACGGCGGGGTCGTAGTAGGGCTTGAGGCGCTGGACATGAACGGTCTCCCGTCCTCGGCGGCGGAGATCAGGAGACGGCGTGAGTGGTTCCACGATATAATTAACCGGAGAGGTGCGCTCCAGCACACGGTAGGGACCATGGTACTTCGCAAGAAATTTTGAGGAGAGACCGGGAGTTCCTGAAGGGATCCAGAGCCACACAAGTGCACCAGAAGTGTAGTTCGGTGGGGTTTGGTTTTGGTCGAGGCGGGAGCGCTGGCGATGCTGGGTGTCAGTGGTGAGTGACCGGGCAATTTGGCGGCAGGCTTCGGCGTGTTGCGCGGCGTCGGAAACAGGCCGATATTCGGATTCATCAGGGCGGTAAGGGAGGATAGTGTCGATAGTAGCAGAGGGTTGGCGGCCGTAAAGTAGGAAGAAAGGAGAGAATCCGGTGGTAGACTGCGTAGCGGTATTGTACGCATTAGTAACGTACGGAAGGACGAGATCCCAATTCGTGTGGTCAGAAGCGACGTACTTGGAGAGCATGTCTCCGAGTGTGCGGTTAAATCGCTCAGTAAGGCCATTGGTCTGCGGATGATAGGCGGTGGTAGTTCGGTGAATCGTGTTGCACTCTTTGAGAAGCGCCTTCACCACCTCAGATAAGAACACGCGGCCTCGGTCACTGAGCAGTTCACGAGGTGCACCGTGGCGAAGGATGAATCGGTGCAAAATGAAGGAGGCGACGTCCGTCGCTGTGGCAGCCGGAAGGGCAGCAGTTTCGGCATATCGTGTAAGGTGATCCACCGCTACTATAGCCCAACGGTTGCCGTCTGCAGTGTATGGAAGCGGACCGTATACATCAATGCCAACGCGGTCGAACGGGCGTGGAGGGCATGGTAACGGCTGCAGCTCAGCAGCAGAACGATGGGGAGGTGTCTTGCGACGTTGGCAGGGAATGCATGCGCGCACGTACTTCATGATAAAGGTGTACATTCCGCGCCAGTAGTAGCGCAGCCGTATGCGGGTGTAGGTCTTGAAAACGCCCGCGTGACCGCTGTGGGGGGCAGCATGGAAGTATGCGCATATCTCCGAGCGTAAGTGACGTGGAATAACGAGCAGCCACTTGCGACCTTCGGAGTTGTAGTTACGGCGATAAAGTAGGGTGTCACGGATCGCAAAATGGGCAGCTTGGCGGCGGAGCGCACGTGACGGTGAAGCAGCCGTCGGGTTGGCGAGAAAGTCGAGAAGGGAAGCGATCCAGGGATCCATGCGTTGCGCTGAAGGCATGTCGCTGAGGCGAAGCAAGGGCAGAGAAGCGTCGGAGGTGGAAAGGCTGGCGATCTCGGCTGGAAGGGGGCAGCGTGACAGTGCATCGGCGTCTTGATGCTTGCGGCCGGTGCGATACACGACGCGGATATCATATTCTTGCAAGCGAAGGGCCCACCTAGCGAGGCGGCCGTAGGGGTCTTTCAGGTTGCAAAGCCAACAGAGCGCATGGTGGTCGGTCACAACGTCAAAAGGGCGCCCATAAATGTACGGTCGAAACTTCGCGAGGGCCCATACAATCGCCAAACACTCTTTTTCAGTTACGGAGTAGTTGCGTTCTGCTGGTGTGAGTGTGCGGCTAGCATAAGCAACGACGTATTCGTCAAAGCCAGGTTTTCGTTGGGCGAGGACAGCGCCGAGGCCAACACCGCTGGCGTCCGTGTGAACTTCGGTAGGAGCGGCCGAGTCGAAATGGCGCAGAATGGGCGGCGCCGTGAGGAGACGGCGCAAGGTGGTGTATGCGTCGTCGCACGCTGGAGACCACAGTGATAAATCCGCACTTCCAGACAGCAGTTGAGTCAAAGGCGCAGCAATGGACGCAAAGTTGCGAATAAACCGGCGGAAATATGAGCACAAACCCAGGAAGCTGCGCAGGTCTTTGATGGAGGTAGGTTTGGGAAAGTCAACCACAGCACGAAGTTTCGCTGGGTCGGGACTGACGCCCTGCTTAGAGACAACATGACCTAAGATGGTTAATTGACGAGCGGCAAAACGGCATTTTTTTAGGTTCAGCTGCAGGCCGGCGTCAGAGAGGCAGGTCAAGACGTGCTTCAAACGGGAGAGGTGGGTGTCAAAGTCCGGGGAAAAGACCACAATGTCGTCGAGGTAGCAAAGGCATGTCTTCCACTTAAGTCCGCGCAAAATGGTGTCCATCATCCTCTCAAAAGTCGCGGGGGCGTTACAAAGCCCGAAGGGCATCACCGTAAATTCATACAAGCCATCCGGTGTCACAAAGGCGGTTTTGGGGCGATCGGCTTCTTTCATAGGAACTTGCCAGTACCCGGAACGCAAATCAAGAGATGAAAAGAGTTCGGCCCCTTGCAAAGAGTCCAGAGCGTCGTCTATGCGCGGGAGGGGATAGACATCTTTGCGCGTAATCTTATTAAGGCGGCGGTAATCTACACAGAAGCGTATGGAGCCATCCTTCTTTTTGACGAGCACCACAGGCGACGCCCATGGGCTGCTTGAGGGCTGAATGACGCCGCTCTGGAGCATCTTGTCGACTTGGTCTCCAATAACTTGGCGCTCGGCGACAGACACACGATAGGGACGTTGTCGCAGCGGTGCGTGGTCACCTGTGTCGATGGCATGGGTGACAGTGGAAGTTTGGCCCAAGGAACTTTGATGTGAGTCAAATGATGAGCGAAACTGATTAAGTAAAGTGAGAAGCTGTGCCCTTTGCGGCGCTGGAAGGTTGTCGTCGATGGAGCGAAGGAATGCTTCGGTTGAGGAGGGATCGGGCGCAGCAGTAGGTGGGCTGAGTGCGGCTATGGAGAGGTGCGGCGCGTCGTCCGTCTCTTCGCGGATGAGCAGAGACGCGAATGGTTGTACCGTGCCGAGACATTCACCTAGGCGCAAGGCGTTGGGGAACGAGAATGGGTTAGACACGAACAGTACGGAGAGGCCAGCGGATATAGTCAGTACAGCGTATGGCAGAGGCAGACACTTGCGGTGCAGAAAGATAGGGGACGGAGTGAAGAGGACAGTGTCGTCGCGAAGAGGGCCGCAAGAGAGGGGTACGAGGACTGAAGAGCAGGGAGGCAGGTCAATGTCTTCGGCAACTAGGGCCTTAACACAGGCACCAGGAGGGGCAGTGTCCAAGACAGCTTCGGGCAGGTGAGAGAACTCGACTTCAGCTCGAGCACAATCGATGATAGCAGCATGGCGCGATAGGAAATCCCAGCCCAGGATAACAGCATGAGAACAGCAGGGCAGTACGACGAATTCGACGGCATAAATGGTCCCCTGGATTACAACGCGAGCGGTACACGCTGCTGACGGCTGGATGTTCTGAGCGCTGGCGGTGCGCAGTGAGAGTCCAGCAATTGGCGTCCTTACTTTTCTTAAAGAACTACACAGCTTTGCGTCCATGACGGAAACGGCAGCACCAGTGTCGACAAGCGCCATGACAGAAACGCCGTCGACGGAAATTTCAATGAGGTTAGCGGCTGACGGATGAGGCCTTTCGAAGTTCGTTGTGGACGCAGTTCTCGCCTCAGGAACTGCGGCGCCTAGTTTTCCTCCTGGTTAGCGGTGGGGCGACGTCGCATAGGCGAAATAGACCGGCGTCGTGGAGAAGAGGGCCGGCGGCTGGAGAGGGTAGAACGGTCCGGCGAGGAAGTACGACTTTGCGGCGGCGCAGCTGGTACAAAGTACTGACTCGGTGGGGGCCAGTACCCAGGAGCTTGGGGAGGAATTTCCGCGTCCGGGAGACGACGGCGGCAATGCCGAGCTACATGACCTGGGAGACCACAAAAGAAGCAAATCGGCCGATTGTCCGTTGTGCGCCAGGAATCGCTGACCCTTGGAGTAGGTCGTCGGTAAGGCACTGGCCCTCGCAAATGCGCCGGAGGCGCACTATAGATTGGCGGCTGCGGTCTTGCTACGACATCGGCATATGTCACTGGAGCCGCGACAGGAGGCGGTCTCGCGACGGCTTCGGCATATGTGAGCGGAGCCGCCACAGGTTGTGGTCTGGCGACAACGTCAGCGTATGTCAGCGGAACCGTGACAGGTGGTGACGGATGAGCCGGTGGAAGAGCCTCAGCAACTTGCTCTTGAATTGTATGTCGGAGCGCTGGAGTCAGATATGATGGTCGGTCGTGAGCGCTCGGCAGAAAGGAAAGTTGACGTGCCACTTCTTCCCGCACGAAGTCTTTAATCTGCTGTAGCAGCGAGGGGTCAGGAGCAGGCGTGAGCCCAGCGAGCGACTCAACCTGCTGTGGCCGCTGGCGTGTCAGAATCCGCTGCTTGCGCAACTGCTCAAAGCTTTGACACAGCGTGACGACTTCAGCAACGGTACGCAAGTCGCGCGCTAGAAGCATCTGAAAAGCGTCGTCATCGATGCCTTTCAAGATGTGTTGGATCTTGTCGGCTTCCGACATACGAGCGTTGACCCGCTTGCACAAGTCGACGACATCTTCAATGTAGCTAGTGAAGCTTTCACTAGCCTGCTGAGATCGTTCACGCAATCGCTGTTCGGCTCGGAGTTGCCTGACAGCCGGTCGACCAAATACGTCTGCAAATTTAGTCTTAAAAATGGACCAGGTTTGAATATCTGCCTCATGGTTGCGATACCAGAGGTTAGCCACACCGGCGAGATAAAAGATGACGTTGTTTAGCTTCGTCACATCGTCCCATTTGTTGTATACGCTCACCCGCTCGTACGATGTGAGCCAATCTTCCACATCGTTCTCGTCAGTCCCGCTGAAAATGGACGGGTCCCGTTGACGAAGAGAGCCGGCACAGATGACAGCCTGGCCCACTTGTACGGCCTGGTGTTGGACGTCCTCAGGCATCGTGCGCGCCGGGAGAACACGACTACGGAGCTCCAGGGCCGATGTTTTTACCCCGCACCTCCACCAAATGTAACGGGGGGTTTGTTACGAGGTACTGGGGCGACGGGAACGGCAACGGCAGCAGTCTGGGATCAGATCGGCAAAAGACACACAAGCGTAGCGCTGGCAAAAACTCTCGAGAACACTGTCACCTCGTCTTCGTCTTTTCAAATCATCAGACGCATCTTCTTCTTTAGCCTTACAATATATATATATATATATATATATATATATATATATATATATATATATATATATATATATATATAGCAATTGCACAGCTACCATAGTCCTCCATAAAGTCAGCAATAAAATTCCAATAAGAAAGGGCGTCAGGAAAGGAGACACGATCTCGCCAATGCTATTCACCGCCTGTTTACAGGAGGTATTCCGAGGCCTGAATTAAGAACAGTTGGGAATAAGAGTAAATGGAGAATACCTAAATAATCTGCGATTCGCCGATGGCATTGCCTTGCTGAGTCACTCAGGAGGGTAATTGCAAATCATAATCAATTAGTTAGACAGGCAGAGCAGAATACTGGTTCTAAAAATTAACATGCAGAAAACCAAAGTAATGTTCAACAGTCTAGCAAGGGAACAGCAATTCACAATTGGCAGTGAGCGCCTGGAAGTGGTAAAGGAATACGTCTACTTAGGGCAGGTAGTGACAGCTGATCCGGATCATGAGAGGGAAATAACTACAAGGATATGAATGGGGTGGTGCGCATATGGCAGGTTCTCTCAGATAACGAATGGCAGTTTACCAATTTCCCGCAAGAGAAAAGTATACAACAGCTGTATCTTAACGGTACTCACCTACGGGGCAGAAACTTGGAGGCTAACGAAAAGAGTTCAGCTTAACTTAAGGACAACGCAGCGAGCCATGGAAAGAAAAATTATAGGTGTAGCGTTAAGAGACCGGAAGCGGGCAGAGTGGGTAAGGGAAGAGACGCGGGTTAATGACATCCTAGTCGAAATCAAGAAGAAGAAATGCGCTTGGGCAGGGCATGTAATGCGAAGGCAAGATAACCGCTGGTCCTTAAGGGTAACGGAGTGGATTCCAAGAGGAAGTAAGCGTAGCAGGGGACGGCAGAAGGTTAGGTGGGCGGATGAGATTAAGAAGTTTGCAGGCAAAGGGTGGATGACGCTGGCAAAAGACAGGGTTAATTGGAGAAACATGGGAGAAGACTTTGCAGTGAGTGTAATACGGCTGATGATGATGATGATGATGATAATAATGACTAGTTGCAATGGAAGAGGGAACGCAGTTCGTTTGTCGGCGTACTATGAATGAATGAATCGGAAAATTTTTTACTATATTTTGTAATAATGCACCCTTTCTGCATAAGATCTGAGCGTGAAGAAAGCGGAATGAATAATTCATAGCTTGCTGCATCGTGATGAAAAATCTTAGTAGACATAACCATGTAATTTTTGTTTCGACGGGTTATGAAGGTGACATGGTCACTTTGAATTTGTTCTGGAGACTGGAAGTCCGATGTTACTTAGAGGAGGCGAAACGAGTTTAATTGTTTTAAATCTTGTTTACCTGCTTGTTCAGATCATTAATACCTATGTACCAAACTCCTCCCATTAATTGCTTTACCATCACACTTCCACCTGGACTGCTGGGCTTCTTACAGACTCGGCGGATTACCAACAGGGCTTAGCGGCGAAGTGAATCCTTTTCCCGGGGCCTCGCTACTGGCCCCTAATAAAGATCTTTTCTTCCCTCCTCTTCCTCCTCCTCCTCCTCCTCCTCCTCCTCCTCCTCCTCCTCCTCCTCCTCCTCCCAAATTCGCAATGAACATTGATGAATCAATTATTGTTTCGTGAAAGTTGCGTTTTAAGTACCCAAGCATGCAGCAAGTTTTGTTAACGATTAATTCGACGTGAATTTTCCAACTGAGCTTAGAAGTGACATCATTGACGGGGTACTTGTATGATGTGACAGATTCAAGACCGTAAGTGTTTAAGTGATGAGTTTTTAAGTTGCTAGCCATTGAAGATGAGCTCATTAATTTAAATTCTTCAACCTTTAGCATAAATTGCCGTGTTCGGAACCGGAAGAAAATATTCTTATATGAGTGTTAATTGCGAAAATCTCAGTTTTGATTGCTATTTGCGGGAAAGAGCAGAACCAGTGAATCGCTGAGGTAACGAGGTTTGGCAGGTCACTAATCTTGGTTTAAAAAAGTAAACGCCCATGGATGGTGCCTTGCGGAACACCAGAAAGAGTGGGGTGTAAACGAGGGCTAACATCATTAGTGGGGACAAACTTCTAACGTGCTGTCAAAAAGAGCTCAAGCCATCTTTGTGCGTTACTATCGTTGCCTATGATGTGCAGTTTTAGGGAAAAAAAATTGACAAATTTTATCGAAACCCTCGGTGAAGTCAGAGTAGATGCAATTCTCAATAAATCCGCGACCAAGATTGACGTGTAGATAAGCAGTGAATAAAAGAAGTGTTTCATACGGCGTACAAATTATGTAAACGCTGTTGCGGGTTTTGAAAAACTTGAGGAGAACAAGGCGGGAAGAAAGGTGCTTTAATAAACCTCTGGGCTGAGGAAAAATCGCCTCGTTACAAGACATGGCTCCTTACACACTTGGTCATGAATGAGTATTTTGCAAAGGAAAGAAAGTTGCGTTTATCTCGATACATATTAAGCGCTAGCAACAAAATTGCTTCCGAAAGAAATATTTGCTGTTATACAAGCGCGCTGGCGTTAAAGCTGCATGTCCGGGTTGCGCTATCAACAAGCAGCGCAGCAACTGGAAGCAAGAGAAAGTTTTATTTGAAAGTCGCACTTATCGAGTAGAAACATAGCGCATCATAATATATAATATTTGTTAACAATAGATGAGCGCTATGCTGAACTGGCGTACACTGGGTGCTACTGAGAGCTGACTTTTTTTGAATGTTTGAAAGATTCGGCATCCGTGCAGCTTTTAGAGAAAGAGCACGTTGATGGCATGCAGAGCGCTTCACCGAAGACTGCTAGTGATATTTAAAGAAAAAAAACACTTCTTTGGGTTAGATGGACGTTTGCCTCGTCATAACGTTGTCACCGTTGATGAACCTCTGAAAACAGTTAAGAGCTCCCTAGACACCTGGTTAATCAAGATCAAATACTTACCTTCTTGTTTGTTACAGTCAGAGGCCTCATTCGATCAATATGTTTGTAGCTTTACATTAGTCCAATGTATTGGGGAGAGTCTGTCAAGATGAAGTAGATTTCAATTAAGGGAGTGATCACTAAGCAGCAAAAGCTGTAGAGCTCTTAGTTTGTAGCCTCGTGGTTAGACTGGTTAGTTGAAATATACGCCACCTTAAGAGATTCTTATAAGTACATCGGATTTACGCAGTTCCCGCTTGGAGTTGGTGGTAAATTGGGCTTCTTTCTAGTCTTGAATAGCTTGGTTGGTAGAGAGACTGCTAATGGTGGTCCCGGGCACGAGCCCATGTCCAGGAAAAATTTTTCTTCAACTCCGACGCTTCTGAGAAAGCTGTACACCTTTCCTTTGTAGCCGTATGGCTGCGCTCGGGTGGATGCCAATGAGTATTACTTATTTAACTGAACACGCCATTAGTAACAGTCCCACAAGTTTTTTTATTTTAAAAATGCGATTTTCTCCCCGCGGCAGTGCGAGGAATTACGGGTCTGCACACGCACCAGATTGAAACCGTTGGCATGAGTAGCGCACGCAGCCGAGCCTAGAAGCACGCGTCACCCGGTGGCGCGCATCTCACGCGATCTCCCCCGGTTGACGCTCCCGTCTAGACGCTACAAAAAAAAATGGATTACAAAACGCGTGCCTTCGGATGCAGCGTGGCTGTAGGCATGGCTACACTGGGTCTTCGAGCCAGCGGTTTCGATTTGGCGCGTGTAAAGGCCATAATCATTTGCACCACCTCTTGGACGAAGTCTCATTTCTGAGAATTTAAAAGCCTATATGGCTATCCTCTAGAGTAGTAACGAGGCCTAGCAAAACCAGAAACAACTATCATGGACTCTGGTCCCGAAGACTCGCTCTTCTGTTCACAGGAGCACAGCCGGATGGAAGGAGGAGGCGAAATAACGGTACGAAAAACAAAAAAAAAATGAATGCAGCATCAAACACAAAGCCCCATTCGTTACCTGTGCCAGGGGGCTGTGTGCAAATTGCCGTTATCGTGTGGCGCACTGTACATCGGCCAAACTGGACGATGCATCAACGAAAGATTAAGAAAACACCGAAGATTGCTCGGGGGAGATTATCTTGATAATCTCCCTAAACGTTGCCTCACGTGTAGCACGAACGACAAGAAAAAGAAAATCCAGTGCAAACCGCTTTCCGACAAGACGACCATCCTATTCAGGTACAGAGATCCACTCACGCGTGAGCTCATGGAAGCCTTCCATATGCGCATCAGTGGAGATAGAAGCGTTAGTCAGACTTCCGTCCGCTTCTCTGATAGGGAGTGTCGGTTCCTGACCAAATCATTGGGATTTACGGGGTAACATGTGATGTTCATGACGTTTTTGTTTTGTTCTTGTTGGCTTCACTATTTATTCGAGCATTTTCTTGAATAAACCTTGAGTGGTGAGTAGCGCTCGTCTTTGTTTGTCTCGCTTGTTCTCGTTTTTCCGTGCCAATAAACTTCCTCAGTATGCATATCAACCAATTTGCCCAACTTTCGGCTCTCCTCAAAAGGGAAAGCATCCAAGTGCTTGGACCAGTGCAGTGACCCCAAATCCTGATCGCATTTGCAGAAAGTAATAGCTCCACGGGGAAAGCACCTCATGGCTAACCGCGTTCGAATGACGGACATGTGTGGTGGAGCCTAGTGCTGTTTGCGACTCGGTACGCGCAGAGGGCAGTAAGAAGCTGGTGCCGAGTCCCACGCTCGGCACAGCTGTCTAGGCGCCTTAACCGCAGCGCTAAACGTATTTATGGCGGATTTTGCGCAGGTAACCACCCCTACTCTGACCGGGCTCCAGCTTAGGAACGCCGTGATCATAGTCCTTTTTAAGTTCCTGCGACTTAAAATTCGGTCGAAATGATCCAAAGACACGAAATCAAGTCCGAACCTCAGGCCATTTAGGAGGACGCTATTGGTATCTTTTACGAGCGCCGAATGGTAGCTTCCCGAACTGCGGGGTCGCGAGACGGCTCTAAGCGCTGGGTCTCGGCAGTGGGAAGGAAATAACACGGCCGCTTCCAAAAAACGGCCGCGATAAGGGCTCGGGCTTTCTTCGAAATGGCCAAATCTCTGTTTTTCTGAACCGCTTATGTCCCTCTCACTTCTTCTTTCTTCTTCATCGTCAGCACCTTCTTACCCGGATTTTTTACACTTCCGTGCGTGGAGTCTGCGTCCTGAATTCGGAAGCTCTCTTACGAAAAGAAAGATCAGCCGATTTTGGTATCGTTAAAAGACCGACAAGAAATGCTACGCGTCGTGAGCCCTACATGCGGCGGGCTTTTACGTTTCTTCAAAACTTGCCGAACTTGAAACGCGAGTCGTTGCGGATGCAATTTTTGGCGTCCTCGACAGACGCCACTTCGTGGTTTCCTTACGCACGTGAAGGCGTGGTCATTCACGGCTGGCCACTCCGCGGTCACATTACACATGACGTCGCAGCAGCGGAGCTATATCGTGGAGAATTTCAGCGCATTGGGAGCAGTGAGGTAAATGTAGACGTACTGAATGCATTTCCGTGCGCTTTTTAGTAACACTTACCGTGTGTTTTAAAGGCACGGACAACACGTTTAACTGTGCTTCAATAATTCGCCCGTCCCTTTCTAAGCTATGCGTCAAGAGTTGCTACATGCAGCCGACGGGAAAGTGTATCTAGTAAGTACCCAACAAGTGTGCACCCAAGTCCTTCTCAACGCCTAAATGCAAGCTAAAAATAACTTGCAACAGATATGTCATCTGATGTCATTATGCGATTTGCTCGTTTAAAAATTTAAATCAGTGGCCTATAGCCGCGTACACTGACAGCATACGCAGACTCTATGATGGCTCTTACACATTAGCTTTCTCGTATACATCATTCTCGCTTTTATCTTAAAACGGCCAAAATAGTGAGGCGCTGTGTGTTTTATTATCAAAATCTGGTGTGCGTGTCTGTTTCATGTATGGTGCGAATGATCAGGATAGCGTGAACGGCGTAAAAACCTGAAACAACAATGAAGGGTTCAAAAAATTTCTCATTTGCATTTGTGCGCTGACTCCAGTACGTGACAGCAGCTCCAGAACACGCGATTTACACCCCCCCCCCCCTTCCCACGCTTGAACTTGAACTGCGCTTGCGCTAGCCTCACCCTTTTGCTCGTAATGATCACTTCAAAGCACGGTGACTGTTCCGTGTCTCTTTAGCTGCATTGAGCTCGTGTCTCTGGAATAATGGGACTTAGCTCGGCCCTGCTTGAATGCTTGACTCTCAAACCTGTCTTCCACCCCCCACCCCCCTCCCTCCTTTTTTGTTTTCTTCCTGAAAGCGCGGCTGGAGCTTGCATAACTGAGAGCTATATCAAAGGTTCGTATCTATCATTGTTGAAATCCTTTGTTTGACCCGGAGTATGGGAGCTTTCAGCGCTTTATTGAGCACGTTTCCCACTGTTCTCGTCGCTAGAGACAACACGTACTACCTTGTACAACACCGCTTACACATGTTTGAGTTCTGTGCTCTCTTTGTCCTTCCTGACCTCGCTTGCTGTGCAGCCGACAGCTTCGTATTGTTCGATTGTTTTAAAATCCAGAACTTTATTTGTACCCTCGTCGCCTCGTGCATGAAGTTCCTTCTCTCACATGATTGGCTCGGGATTGCTTGGAGCGGAATAACGCTCTCCAAACCGATGAAAGTATCTGTTGACATGTATTTTTGATACTTTTTTTTCTATTTCAGTGCTAGCTGTTTTACCTGCAGTTCCCGGTTGTACGCAGTCGTCGTCCATGGACATCGCAAGGGAAAGAAGGAGAGGGGGAACACAAGAGAAAAGGCACGGTGTTGCAATTTACAGTTATCGCTCATTATTTGCCCGTATGCGGAAAGCCAAAAGTTCTTGTGGATGTTCTCTTTTCAGGATGCGTGGTTTGGATGAGTGCTTTTCCTGATCCAGAATTTTTTTCCAGTACTCCCTGGTTGGATTACTGTGCTAAAAGCCACGTATGTGGCTTCACAAAATCCCACGTACCATTTACATGGCAGCAGACGAGAATGTTTCTATACATGCGATGCATCAAAATAATCCAACACTACTTAAGTAATGAAACCAATATCCAAAGGACACATATGTGCATAAGTACATCATAAAAAGAGTGCATATAATACAAACAAGTGTGCACAAAGAAGGAAAACCTCTGAAGATTTAGCATTATGCCTTCAAAATCATTTAGAAATATGAGACACGTTGTGTTCGAAAATATAGGGCGACAAAATGCAGCAGCAAACAGTTAAGTAGCTAAGCAGTGCAATGATTATGCAAAGTAAACGTAGAAAAAGCATTGCATGCCAAGGATGTCACATAATGCAAGTAAATATCGGAAGGCACACTTAACAACGCCTTAAGGTTATGACGCGGTAGGCTAATGGGTTTATGCCGGGCCAATATGTACTGAATTTATTATTCTCTACTTAGTAAATGATAGATCGCTGGAGTCCTCATACCACTCCTGGTGCAGTGGTGTAGCAGTCGGGCTATGCGGTACTGCCTTGCGATGCCAGGTGCTGCCACCGGTGGGACCTATGCGACCCAGGTTGCTCTACCCAAGCAGCCAATCATTAACTGCCACCTACACGTGTGCCGTTTGCTCACAATCCCGTTGGGTAGGTTGTGATGACGCCGCAATTACACGTGACCTAGGCGGCCTACCTTCTCCTAGGTTTGCTAGGTTGCTGCTCTTGGAATTTTTCGTGCACTTTTCACTCATGGTCCACGACGCCGATGACGCTGTTGACGCTGACGACGCCGACGGCGTCGCCGGATTTTTCTGCGACACGAGGTCCTGAACGCTATCGCTTTAAAAGCCGAAAGCCAAGTGACAAAGTAACTAAAGAGCAATGTAATGAACAACGCAGGTGTTTTGAGATGAATGTGCAATTTGCAATGCAGTACGTGTTTTTTTTTAAATGTCGCCGCAATTCTCTTGTTGTAATTTCTAGTGTCAAGAAAAGGCAGAACATGGAAGTAGCACTGCAGCGGCATCTTCGAAAGAGTGAGCTCGCTGAAGCCTATAGACAAGCCTTGATACGTATGGACGGACGGGGCGGGGAGGGGAAAGGGAAGGAGTGCCTCTGAAGATAAAAACAAAGATTTATCGAGCAAGGAGGCGAAGCAAATGCGATTGCAGCTGTCACTGAATCATTAAAATAGTCGACAGTAAATTCAGTAAACCTCTTAAGCTCCCACACACGTCAAATGCCTTGACCAGTTATTTAAATTTAGCCCAACTTCCTGCGTTGCTAATAGTTCAGACAAAAATAAACATTTCTTGCGTTCTAGTTTCATTGTTTTCTACCCACTGATAGATTACAGGCTTAAGGTGGGATCGTTCCGCCCGCGATCAGCTGCAGAAGTATTTTGGGGCACAATGAAGAGATTTCATGAGGAGATGAGTGTTTTAGAAGCAAATAATTGACTTCTTCCCTCGCTTATCAACAGTACTGTCTTTTTTCATACTAAGTTAAGCCACTTATAGCTAAGGTGTCTCTCCATACGCCATAGACACAGTGTTGCCGACATAACCTGTTAGCAGAACTTCGCAAGAAGGAATATGAAAGAGGAAGAAAAGCGTGACGCTAATTAAGTCGAGGCTGTTAGCGAAGTGGGTTACGTACGAAATTCCCGCAGCTCCCGCAGTCTCCTGATAACTTCGCACTGCCCTTAAAAAAAAAAAAAAGAACGTGCTACCGTAACGATTACCTTCCACATGTGTTAACGCTTGGCAGCATTTCAACCTCAAATCATTTAATGACCTTTGAGCCTTCAGTGACGCTGATCCTTCCGTGCACGAAGCGGTCGAGGATTGTTTTTTTTTATTTCATTATCAAAGCTGCTTGGTTGGAAATGGTACACAATTGCTGCAACTGCATACTGAGACAGCATTTTCGCTTAATCGACACCTACGGGCGTCGCCGAGCTGACCGTCTGTGCCCAGGTAGGGGCCACCCACTATAGCGTGCTACACTTTTTTGGCGCACGTACGTGTGTTGGAAGAGTGCCGTGGGACCAGCGCGAGTGAAGGACGTACGGCCTGAAGCAAGTGCTCCAGTCTAACATGCTCGTGTGGAAAGTAAGAGAAACTTAGTGTCTAGACTTTTATTTTAAATACTAATTACCAACAGCCTCAGCAGCAACAGAGAACGACGTTCACCACCTTCTTCCTGAAGCGGTTCGCGGTCCGCTTCCAATGTGTTTTGCCCCCCCCCCCCCCCCCCCCCCCGCCTTTTTTTGTGTGTGTGCACAATTTCCATCATTAAGACCCTCTGCCGTGACCTGCTGTAGGCTTTGAAGCGAAGCACGCTATTGGTGTTGCAGTGTGCGCAGTCTTCAGACCGAGCTCGTTACAGGAAGGAAATAGAAGTGGCAAGTTGAAACTGCTGATCAGGAACACACGCGCACACCCGACACGTGTCGCGAAAACGCCCGGGCGGCCGACCTACGATACCCATCGGCGGGACACGGCGGCAGTGTCATCTCAGCGTGGAGATGCTTGCATAATGATCGCGCTTTTGACCGGCGCACATCGTGTTTTAGCTTCGCGAAAACAACATCGAGAAGGGCGTCGGGAGCATCGGCTCAGCCGCGGTGCAATCCACGCCAGCGGGACATTGGGTCTCCTGAGTCACGTGCGTTGGGCCTTTTTCCGCAGACTTACGAACCGCTGTCCTGAGCTTGCACCTGCTGCCGTGCCCGCTCAAGAACGCTCTGCATGATCGTCGCGGGGGGCGCTATTGGTCTTCCCAGTCGTCGTGCTTTCGGGCTGCCTGGCTTGTCCGCCGAGGCTCGTGCTTGGCCGGGCCGCGCGCTTCCTGCGCCTGCAGGGATGATCCACCGCAGCAACAAGCCTCTCGTCAGAGACAGTAGTGAAATTTTGTGTCGGTGGATGGGATACCAGTATGCCGGGAATATTTTGATCAATGAGCGGACGCTAGTAAATTGTTATGTTTCTAACGCTGCCATGCGTTCCAACGTTTCACTTTTTGTTACTTTTTTCCTTCTTAGCAAAATAAACCGGTCTTTTGGCTGTGCTCGCAGTTGCTGTCACTCAGACATGCCTCTGCCTTGTCAGAAAAAGGCAAAATTATTATCGTCTTCAGGCGCCCATGCGCACAATAATACACTTGGAAAGGTTATGGTTTCGTTTCGTTCGTTTATGTGTTTTACTTCAAAAGGAAGTGATGCTATGAGGCACGCCGCAGGCGAGGGCTCCATATCATTTCGGCCACCTGATGTTTTGAACTTGCACTGACATCACACAGTGCGCGGGCCACTAGCATCTCGCCTCCATCGAAATGCGTCCGCCGCGGCCAGGATCGAAACCTGCATCTTTCGGGTGAGGCAACCGAGCACCATAACCACTCAGCCACCACGACGGCTCTCTGAAAAGTTATGTTTTGATTCAGGAGAGTTCTGAAAGCCCATAAACTGCAACCCATGGAGTAGCAAAGCAACTCTGAAGGGTGTTTGGTCTCTTTCAGGGATTTTGGGCTTTGCCGCACCTGACAATTATCAATACCCTAAAGTTGGCAGGTACGCACTGGTCCCTACACGACCAGCCTGGTAGTCGAAAATTCACCAGGAAAATATTTTAGTTTTACTTCTCAATTCGCAGTGTCGAAATATCTTCGTGTCTTCACGTGTCGGTTTTACTGTGCTAGCAGCATAGCCCTCTTTCGTCAAAAAGTCCGTGGTCTGTGCGAAGCCTTCACCCCAGCACCCTTACACGATCGTGAGGATCGGTGACCCACCAATAAAACTGCATCTTCCACCTACGAGCCTGCGCCTACCTCTGCTCTTCGGAAACTACACCCACCCGAAGGCCACGAAGCAGCGTAACGAAAAAGCGACGGCGAAATCAAACTCAAAGACGCAATGGGAGGGCCTTCTAAGTAAAAGCGAAATGTGCAACCTATACGGCTAACGCAGATTTGTCGGATCACTTCGTACGATCGCTTGTGCTTTCTATATTTTTGTGCTTGCGTTGTTTCTGCTGATCCCCCCAACTTTTTCCTCCTTTTGGCTTGCAGTGCAGAAGTCATACGTTGAAACTGCTGCAACCCTCACGTATCTGTTCAATACTTACTCATTATTTCTTTCAGCTGATACAACGCACGTTTGAAGACTAACGCTTAAAAATTTTCCGCTCTCAATCGGTGGGCAACTCTGAAGTAGCAGCGACTAGCATGCTTCGTATCTGTTACAAAAGAACACGCTTCTTTGGCACTGCGCCCGACGTGCACGACAGATGCCTCTGTGAAGTTTTACTGCTCCACCTTGCTTCCAGCATGCGATAAATAAAAAGCGAGCAGTCCGTGATATATATTTTAGGGCACAGCACATGAACTCAGGTCTGATAAGAAGGGAAAAATAGTTTCGTGGCTTGAATTCCTTAAGAGCTGATACTCTTCCGTGATTTCAAACACATTTGTTCTTGAGATCCTTGTTTCCGAGCATCTTTCACAAAAGCCTATTCTATCCGGGGCGGCATAGCTGATTGTCCTGCATGCGACGCCTGCGGCTGCGAAGAGGCTAACACCCACATTCGTTGCCAGCGCCCCCGGTGATGTTCTGAAAGATGGTCGGTCTCTGCGGCATTGGGACGTCCGGAGGGCCAGCCAATGTCTGAGCAAACGAGTCTTGAACGTAGAACTCACCGGTCATTGGCTCACAAGGCCCTGAGGGCCGTGCTGTGTTTTCTCAAGGCGACTGGCCTTTCCTAATGCCTTTGACAGTGCGCCATGGATTTTGTGCTCGCACGTGTCCACGAAAGCTTTCTTTTCTTTATTTTTACTTTTCACCTCTCGTGTGCCCTTCCCGCATAATAGGGTAGCAAATTGTATGGACATCTGGTTAACCCCTGTGGCGTTCCCTTTTTCATTTGCCCTCTCTCGTCGGTGACAGAATACATCAAACCTTGCTTTTTTTTTGTCTGGACAAGATATTACAAAGGCTCCTTCTTAGTTGGTAGTGGACGAAGAGATCAATGCATCGAAATTTGCTCGGTGGCTTCGACGCCTGCAGTTACAAACGAAGCTTTTTGTAAAGCTTGCGTTCCAACTTGTCCAGCTATTTGCGGCGCTTTGTGTGCGCTTTACGGGCTACTGAAGTATTATGCCGCCAGACAGCTGCGCTTTCACCTCTTGATGAAGCTGCTCCCGTCGGCTTTGAGGATGTAGTTCTTCCTAATATCATTTACTTAAGATCTCTCAAGTTCTGAAAACAGCTGAACGAAACTTCCAAGTGAACTAGATGGTTCGTTGTTTAGAACGTGGTGTAAATCCCTTATTTATTTTTATTTATTTATTTAAAATACCCTCACGGCCACACGACATTATATAGGGGAGTGGTTATATAAAGTAACAAAACATTGAAATATGAGCATAATGTTACAGAAGGTTGCTAGTCATACCAATGCTAGCTAATGCATTCTTGAAATAAACGGTGATCATTAATTAGTCCCAGTGTTCTCGGAAGGTGACTCCACTCGTCGGTTGTCCGGGGTAAAAACGAATGAAAGTAGGTTCTCGTTCTGCAGAATGGTATTCCAACCTTGTGGGCGTGATCCATCCGTGGTGGCACGTACTGTGAGGGTGAGATAAGAATGGTGAATATCCCGTTCAACACTACGACGACAACAGCTATAACAATGCCACTTTTGGCGGCCAATTTTGCTGATATGAGGGCATGTAAGGACCGCGGAAGAGCAAGCGGTATAGCGACCAACACACCAGGCGGTGGGTAAACCAGCAAGTGCAGACCGATCGGACCTCATTACATTACTTGGTCACGTCTACAGCGCGTAGGTCTCACTGGTCATTGCAGCAAATTATACGGCACAGTTTAGCGGCCAGTCTCCTCGCATGATGGGTTTGGCGTTCTCAAGCAAGTTGTGCTGTCATGCTTGCGCCTATTTCCCACTCTCGGCTGCGACAAAGGCCCGTTCGGGGGGTTACGGGTACTTCATAGCCCGGTGGTCACCCGTTCTGAGGGCGCCACTGGCTTTCCTTGGGCACGGCATATTTGCGCTCTCGGAGACCGATATACTTAACGCTTCGTCACGCTTGTACCTGGAAAGCTGTGGTTTGTGACCCAACGCTTATTGACGTGAACCAAACTGCAACTACAAAACATGGTGCGCTAACAATGTTTATGTTAGCGTCTTCGAGATAGCCTGCTAAACTTTATGAAAATCTGCTTCACATAAAATTCATTCTGTTGAGTACCTTGGATGATATTCACCGAGTCGAGTTGAAGCTTCTGTTTCTAGGAGATAGAGCCGCTTTGGTTGCAGGCAGAAGTTCTTGACGGGAGGAGAGCCCGCCGTCATTCATGTCGCAGTCCACGAAGCTAGCAATTTCTTTAATACTCAAAGTGGCTTCACAGGCTTTTCCAGAACTGGACATCAACATAAAAATTCAGTTTTTATAGAAGAAACAATGCACACCGGCTGCTTGTGACTTTTAATTCTCATTAGTAAAAGGTCGCCCGTACCAGATCTCGCGAAATATGTCAAAATTTACACCGTGTAATTTTTTTTTCTTCTTGAGTAAGGATTAGAGCTGCGAATTAAGAAAAGCTTCGAGAAATAGTTCTGTAACAGCTTAGTCTGCGCCACTTAAATATTGAACGTATTTAACTCGTCTGCAGTTAGGTGCCAGCTTTTCCTGTTGGCATTAAAAGCACTTTGAAAAGCCGGTATAAAATCTGTGTAGAAGCCGTGTTGAAGAACTCGCACCGTAACTTGCGCAATAAAACTGCGTCGCTACATTGTTTCTTTTACAGAAAGTAGCCCTTCAGTTAATTTCCTTCTTCTAATAAGTAATGATATTTTTTGTCAGGAGGGATTCATCCTTCACAGATTTTCTGTGTTGTCTCCTAGGGTCGGGGGTGGGCACTGTAATTTAATAGAAACAAGTCTGAGGCTCAGCCACTCTTAAACCTTTGTAAAGAGCTTTTGAGTCACGTTTTTAATCCATCCTAAGAATAAACTGTATCAGGGTTAGGTCCCTAGCTCTTGCCAGACAGTTTAAGTGGGCGCTTTCTTCTCGTTGCCACTCCTTCACCTGCGTTTAAAATTTCGAGCAAATGAATTTTGTCGCTGCGCTATTTGCCTTAATTTACTTAAACAAAGAACGCGTGCAATGCTATGCGGAAACGCATCTCTGTCATTTTTTTTAAGAGTCCGTTTTTTTTTAGTTTCTAACGATTCCGTTTGCTTTGTCTCCTTATTTTTTGCGCATCTTATATGTTTCAAGAGAAGCAATACTGCGTAAGGTTTATTTCCTTCGTTATCATGCAGCGAAGGAAACAAACATTTGATTTTATTTCTGGCCTTTTAGAAAGACCTCCTCGTAGTAGTAGTGGCATTCAGCATCGTGAGTTGGTGATCACATGGCCACCTTGTGCACACAGCCCGTGCCTCGCGACTCTCGCTAATTTTGTTGTCATCGTGGGGAGCGCGCGGAGATCGCCAGATGCAGCTAAGCGCCTAGAAACTCCGCTCAACATATGGAACTACTGCATGGCGCGACCAGTCATGATAAATCCGCCAGCGTCTATGGGGCACAGCTGACGAGTTGCGGGAGGGCCGTGCACGCAGCCGAGGCGGAGAGTCGGGCTCGGAACGCTGCACGTATGCGGAAAGCAAGATCCACAAGCAAAGGGGGGGGGGGGGGGGGGGGGCGAATGCTCTCGGACGCTAACCACAAACGGGCTGCGCGACAAGATGCGCAAGTCAGCGCGTGCCGGCACATTTCGTCCACCTGAAAGCGTCGTTGTCACCGTGCAAAAACGAAACCACATTTGTCACCCACCCATGCGTAGTAGCAGCATTGAAAGCAAGTGCGACAGCTGGAAAGCCAATATGTGGACAATCGAGAGCTCACTATACCACGGATCTAATCGGCATTAACTGTTTACTTGGAGAATGCTTCCCAGCTCAGAGGGTGCGTGCGTTCCGGAAGGCGCTGCTAATCGTGAGCACTGACGAACTTGTTTCTTTTTTCTTTTTCTCGTGACATCATTCTTTTTTTTTTGAAAGAAAGAAAAAGAAAGTGTATCGGTTTATCATAAAGCATGTAATACAAACACAAAACTTCACGGGCCCAACAAAATTTGTTTAAGCGTCCCGACACTGTACAATATTTCATCTGAGCACGCGGTATGCGGGTATTTCTAGTAAGACGAAAATTGCTGTTAAACAGATTTTGAAGCCCGCGGCGTAGTTTGTTTAGAACTATACTCTAACGGGAGCATAAATGCAGACTTATACGGTGGTTCTCCGGTCTTTCGGTGCGGACGAAACCGAAAAGCTAGCCAACATTTTAAATGCCGAGACGCCAGCCAAATATTCAGCGCATTTAAATCTCTTCCCGCCTCTCGCTAAATCCTGGAATGGTCAGATCCTTCGTCTTCAGGGCCCCATGCGTGGAACGTGGTGCGCTTCCTCGCTCTTGAGCTTCTCTGAAACTCGTATCAGCGAAATTCCAGTAATAACTGGAAGACTTCACTTCGAGGTCTGTTTTGGAGCGATAGCCTTTAGGGCACATGCCTGGCTTTTCAGATCTATTGCGGATTGCAAAATAATTATTTCGTCCGAAAACGCAAAATGCAGATGATGCGTGCTAGATATGGCTATCAGTCCACGGCTGACAGCGACCAGAGTAGCCCATTCAATGACCCGAATTTGAACGCCCAGGTCTGAGGTGACCAACACGGCCTTCGATTTCTCGAGAGTAGAAACTTGTCTTGGAGATTCCGGTGGCGGCTCCTCTCTACAGTTCCGCAGTATATGATCGTACGTGGCTATTTCGCCACATAGCGTACATTCCGGGTCGTAAGCACCGGGATAGAATTTTGATAGTAAGTAAGGAGTCGTGAAGGATCGCGTCTGGAGTCGCCTCCAGGTGGCCTCCTGTCTGGAAGGGGGAGTTCCTCCTTTCTAGTTTAAAATGATATGATGCTAGGCCGTAACGGTATTCCTAAATTCACAGGTCCGTGAAGGCGGGTAGGAGGATTCTTTTCTTCTGGGGCTGCAGTGACTTAGAGCTTGATGAATGCCATAAGCGTCATACAAATTATGGCTGAAAGGCGAACGATGAGGCCTGAAAACGTTTAACCAATACCGCATTAAGCCTAAAAAACTTGCTTCCGCTGTAGTGTCCCTTTTTGCGCTGCACCTGTGCACAACACGCGCCGGCTTGAGCCCCGCTTCGAAACGCGCGCATCTGACGCGCACGTGCCCTTATCACTGAGGGGCGTGCAAGCCGGTATGCACGCTTCCCTGGGTCGAAGCTGGGCCCGGGGCGCAAGCGCGAGCCGCCATCTGTCGGCGGGCCGCTCGTCCGGGCCGCCAGCGCCGCCAGCAGCGGGCGAAGCGGCGCAGCCGTCCTCGTCGCGCAGCCCCGCTGGGCCGGCCCGTTCTTGCACTCTTCCCGCGGACTACGTGAACGCTTGCCGTGGAGCCCCCGCTCTGATGGCATCCGCGCGTCGGGCGTCCGGCGCCTGGGCCCGGACCGACGTTCCCGCCGCGCTGCTCGCGATTACGCTCGCCCTGGCCAGCGCTGCTCCGACCGAACCAGGTGAGCGCGGTAGGCTCCAGCTGACCACGTGGGGACGGTGCTGTTTCTTTGTTCCTCGCTCGGCGTGAAAACTTTCAGTGGACTTCTTATCGGAAAGCATAAAAAGTCTACTGAAAGGGGCATGCGTGGGGTGCACATCTCTTGGCGTAAAAACTTGAGCTGACAAGCTGTCTGCTCGGGCCCGCGTTTAAGCTGCGCGCGGGGACCACTTTGGGAGTCGAGACTCATTACGATGACCATCGTGAAAACTTTTTGCGGGACCGTTCATGTCTGGCGATCGTGGAGAGGAAAAGTGCGGATATGAGCGAAAGCTTCGTGGCTTATTTCTTCTGTTAATTTTTTACGACTGTTTTTTTCTGACACCTGCTTTGCCTTTTGAAAAACCTTAGTGATCATTGATAAGCGACAGGCGGTGTTTTCTCATCATTTTCCCCTATACAAGAATAGAAAACGCCACATTTTTTTTTGTTCGTAAGAAACGCTGCTAGAAATACGTATACGTCTCCTTTTCTAAACTGTCAGAAGTGTTAAGTTATCTGTGCTGTTGTTTAGTGTTCTGGGCGACCACATTTTCAGATGCGAAAACACATTTAAAACATAAACACATAAGGAACAAAATTCTCATTCAGCATCATTCTGTGGTTTTCCTTCCGCTTCCAGCGTTGTGCACGATGCCAGCAGACAGACTGTTTGAAAGCTCTAAAAACCAACAAGAAAGAAAGCTAATGATTTGTCTGGATTCGTGGGCTCTATAAAATTTATAAAAGACATCTACATTTGAATCATGTTCTCGTTTGCCTTTTTTTTGCTCGTGGCTTTTATGAGCCGACGGAAAAAGAAAGATCTGAAGCGTGGCAAATGTCGGTTGAAGCATGACGTATAATCTTGCATTAAATGCTAAACATTGCATTTATTTCCATCCTTCCTGCCCCCTGCCTTCACTCACTTTTTTAGACAGACGTCTTTGAATGCTTTGAGGGCTATTAAAGCTCAAGTCCACAATGACCTAGGATTGGGCTCAAGAGGAGAAATGGCGTAAAAGGGAACGGAGATGCTGAATAACCCTAGGGAATAAAAATAGCTTTTTTTTTACATCCGGGGCAAAAATAAAAGAGAGAGAGAGAGAGCAGCGACGTGGCCAGCAAGTGACTACTCGCAAGAACGGTGGCCCTGACACAAGACGGAAGCGGCGAGGTCCCCTTCCGTCCGTTGTGGGACTCCCACTTATTTTTTCAGAGTTGGCGTTTCAAGAGTTAGGGTTAGTGATCGGCTTTGGGGTGCACTAGACCCTCATTGATGGTTCCTCCTTTACGGCTATTTTTAATGTCGTCGTTCACGGGTTCGCTCCTAGAGGCTTGAGGAGGTAAATGCATTACTCACGCAGTCCAGCGTGTGATGGACAAACTTTACATTGACTGACAGTCTGAAAGACGCCTGCTGCTACGGGACAAAAGGACCATGCGGGCAGGGTCCTTGTGTATACATCCATCTCAACATTAATCGCCGAGAGTGTGCTCTGGGCCTCAGAGGCAGCTCAGGGAGTTGTGCTTTGTGCTAATAGCTTTGCTCTTCATGTAATTGTTTTGCCGACACCATAATGAGCGTATGGTAAACAAAGCTGTGTCGACAGTAGAAGGTGATGGGGCAGAAAAAAAGAGAAAAAAATCAATTTAACCACATTTTTGCTGTTAACCTGTCGCGGTAAATGTTCGCTGGCTGGAGAGTTCTCACCGGATACTTATGCTTCTCGCTTATAGGCAGAGGAAAACTGAACGATGAAAAGCTGTTGGTGAGATGTTTTGCGTCCGAGGGGGGTAAACGGAACTAAGGTAAACTTTTTATGCACGTTTGCAGGATGTAGGTGAAGGAGTCTGAATTTTCGGACATATAAAAAAAACATACACAAATAGTACATTTCGGGAAAACATTTACGCATTCCGATGTGTCTGTAAAACTTCGACTTTGTAGGGAGACTGGCTTGAAAGCGCCAAGAATTGTCGTCTTACTGCCGGATGAACTTCATCGCCAACATTTTTTGAAGGTGAAGAACTGCAAGGCCGTGGACGAACGAATGACGAACGCGGGCGCTGACTGACAACTATAAACGTTTATTGCTGGAGCTCAGTAAGTATACGTGCATAAATTAGGGGACGGAAAATGGCATGTGCACACGAACAAAAAATAAAAATAAAAAAGGCAGTAGTATGAGAAACGCAATGCCAAAATAACAGCAAGCGAATAAAAAAGAAGCTACCAATTTTTTGCATGCAGCTGTTTTGCGTCCGCCTCCTTTTTCGGTGTACTTATAGCGCTCCAACAATACACGCTTTCAGTCGTCCGTGAGCGCCCGTGTTTGTCTTTCCTTCGTTCGTGTCCTTGCACACTTTGCTCACTCGGAACTTGGACCAAGCTTTGGCAGTATCGGCCAAAGAAACATGGCCAAAGCTACGATATGTGGCCCTCGAGTATTCCAAACGCCTCAAGGACGGTCACCTTTATGAACAAGAAGCACTATTATGAATCGCCCTACCGGGAATGATCCGTTAATGGGCCTCTTTCCAAGAACGATCAACGCACGTCCGGATTTTCGGGATCAGAAGGAGAAGAGGGCTGCAGAAGCCACAGAGCTGGTGCAAATTTGAACCTTTCAGCAGCGCTGCCACGGCGCGCGGCTGGGTGGCGAGGTTGTTAACTGAAGCGAAAATCCGCAACCGACCTCCACTACAGTGCGGATCGGGCTGGTAACGAGTGCCGACAAAAGACCAAGAGAAATGGGGATCGCCTCAAACATTCCAGGCATACGTGAGCCATTGTTTGCCCTCGTTATGCACGACCCGGGGTTCTGGCAATATCGAGTCTACGATATGTGGGAAGTTCTTTTAGCCAATACCGTTCTGGTGTGCGCGTGTTGTTGCCCGGCCGTCTTTCCGCGTCACGCACAGAATACGCAACTTTTTCGTGTATCCGTTTCTTCTAAACCCACTGGAAGCTTTCTTGTTGTTTCGTGTCCGGAATAGAAATGAGCGCGTACTGAAGTTGCATACGCCAATATGGGGAAGTGCGCTTGAATATGTCATATAAACTGTCATATAGAGAGCCGCACAATGCTTTTGATGTTAACCATTTTATAATGCTTTATGCAGCGGCACTACATATTTGCGTAGGAGAAGAATGTTACTCGAAGCTTAGCGCCGAATAAAATAAATTGGGAAAACTCCGTCTCTTGCACGTCAGGAACTTAAAATGACGGTGATTTCCAGATTTCTAAAAAAAAAAAAAATTCTATGAAAGGTACCTCCTGCATTTTCATGAAAATAAACACTGCATACACAGAAAACCAGATCTAGATAAAAAATTCGGATTAGCGCAATGTAATCCTGAATATAACCACAATTTCCTTAGCAGTTTTGCGTCTTTCGGCTGCCGACCGCGGTATGAGTCAATTAAAAAGCTTTTCATGCAAATTACACAACAATACTCCCCCTAACCTCACCTAACGTGTGCTATTATCGCTATCTCTAGAAACTGACTTCATTTTCCTCCCTTTTAACTGCTGACATTCTCTTGGCGTGGCATTAGATTTATGCACGCAATGTAAGTGCGTGCCTCCGTTCAGTTAACTTGTTTCAGTCTCTCAAACTTTAGCTTCTTTCATATCCAAAAGGACCAAGGGGAGATTCGAGGGTAAAAATTAGACATTCACATTCTCAAATTTTGCGCACCACCACGCCAGACAAACGCCAAGCGTAAAGAAAAAAACACGGAAGCATTTAACGCCGGTCAGAGGGATATTGTGTTCATTAAACTGTGTGGAGAAACGGCTAATTAAGCAATCCATGCTCGATCTTTTTCGAGGACACATGTACCGTCTGGTATGTATTTGGCCGATTCCATGTTGATACAGCATGTAACTCTCGCGGCTGTCTATACTGAATTTTGGGCAAATTCATAACGTAATTGCACGTAGGCCCTCTGAAATTGATTTATCTACACCTACATTTGAATCGCGTTCGCTACCATTCTTGCGTTTTTCTTTTTCTTTGTTTCCCCCTTAGTGACAGTGCTATCGCCCTCGACGACCACTCCCGCTCTGGCGCATGCCTTGCGCGGCGCACTGCATCGCGTGTTCGTTTGCTTCCTCTCTCTTGTATTCCACGAGCATTCGCGGCCTCCCGTAGCTTTCGCTTTGTTTACGAGGCGTTCTGGCGCATCGAGCTCTTTTCTGAGCGCTTGCTTCCAGCCTGAGTACTTTTCTTTAGTCGCCGAGGGCAGAGCCGCAGCGCATTCTCATTTCACTCCGCTTGCCACGACATGTGGCCTTGTGGGTCCCACAGCTGCGGAGAGCCAGCATTCAGAGGCTGACGGAGCGCACGCGCATTTTGGATATTGAACGCCATTTCGCACCTTTGACTTGTACAGTGTGTTTAAAAAGTGCGCAGGCCGCCCCGCTCGTGGCCCTAGCCGGTACGGGGCATCGTATTTCGTGTACTGTGGCACAGCCAGCACTTCTAAGCTTCGTATGCTGAGCAAGACGCTCACTTTCACCCCTATGTGCATTTAAAGCGGGCTGCTGCTGCCGGCGAAACTCTGCGCGATGCGTCTGCGGCAGCTCTGTTCGGAAGAGCATCCAGTGGCCCGCGAACTTCTCACAGAAGTTGAGCTCGTTAAAGGCGCAACAGAAAACACTGCGTGCGTTGGCATAAAAGCATTGCCCTCCGTTAACGTTCAGTGCGCTGCCTATGCTTCGTTTTGTCGTCCAAGTCAAAACAGTTCTTGGTGCTTTTTTTTTTATCTCCCTGTTTTCAGCCTCGGCATTCAGCGGCACGGTGCTCGCTTGTAAAGCGTGTCATCGCAAGGTCAAGGGTTTACGCCTTCCGGCCAGGCGCTCGAAGTGCGTCGTGTCGTGGGCTGCTCTTTGGGCGGTCACACTGTCAGCTATTGTGCAAGGATCGCGGGGCCCCTCGGCGCGCGTAAAATTGTTCGCGACGCATGAACGCGAACGCTAAAAGGACAGGCTTTTAATGCTTTCACCCAGCTGAACGGCGGGCGTGGACGACCGGAAGAGACGCGTGCTTTGTGCGACGGGATCATCCTTCTTCACCGCTTGCGCAACGCGCTGGAAAGAAAAGGCGAAATCATAGTTGCCGTAGCGCGAATCCGCCGCTGAAAGCTGGTCCGAAGGGTACGTGCGGACGCCAGATATTTCGGAAGGAGGTGATTGACGCTCTTGATCGCCAAGTATCCCCTCCGTAATGTCCGCCGGCGAGATATTTTAGCCCATTGGTCGGGTAATGTGCGTGTTGGGAAATTGATTGGAAATGTGCTACTACAGCCGAGACATTCATCAATTTATGGCTCGCACATCCAGTCTTACATCCAGATCATACATGTTGAATTTTACGAATCGGCATTGTTGAATATCTACTGATGTTCCAATACGCACTACAGTACTGAAAGAGATTGCATCTGGGTGCTCAGATGATAGATATACGAGTGTGTATTCCTAGCATGCAGAACATTACGTCTTTCTCCATTTTTTTCTCACAACGATGAATCCTTTTACTGAAATATGCCTATAGAAAAGCTAAAATATATTTCTATCGCGGGAAGGAATCTTATCATTATTACCGTCCCACGTTGAATGCATCGCGCGGGTTTTTTAAACAGCCGAGTGAAAGTTTTTCTTGTTGTAGTCTTAATACTCTACTGACTCCATGAGCACGCATGTTGTACAAGCAAGAGCGCAGGGTTGCAGTGATACGTATGAACCGAAAAATAGACTTTTTTCTCACTTTCGTGACATTTGGAGCGCAGTGTAATAAGTGCGTAGCAAAGGAACAGCGGGGAGAGCTATACTGCGTGTCTACCTTCCATCTGCCCAACAAAGGCGTGCTTTTCGGTCAAGCACAACCGGCAAATATTACCAAATAAAAGTGCTGATGTGTTCAGCATGTCCTTTAGGAAGCTCACGATCGAACTGCGACCCCGAGAAGCTTTTCGGCAGAAAAAAATGCAATACTGAAGCGACCTTTCTCATGCTCTCTCTGTTTCCGAACAGCACACGTTTGTGGATTGATTGTTCTCAAGCGCGAGTTATTATAGTCTGGAAAGGAAGACTGGTGAAATCATGTGCTCGATAGATATAACTGAATTTTTATAATGCACGCCACTCCCCCTCTACAGGTGGCAAGAACATACTCCAGCGTAACACATGGGCAAACTGATGTCCCATGCGGAAACAGATCACTGCGCGGGTTCCGAATCGCCAGCGATGCCCTGGAAGTGTGCCGATTCGTTCAGGAATGTTGTTTCTCATGCCTTCTTTTCTACCTTTCATTTCTTACAAAGCAAATTATTTGTAAGCAAATATTAGGAAATAAATCAGCAAGTTATGTTGCCTTGTAACTTCCCAAATTTCGTAGCGCGGTCGTTTCGCGCAAAACTGAAAACTTAAAGGGCCATTTAACCACTGCCAAGTTGGTTCAAACTGGGTCAGTAATTTTGCCGAGGCAGCCCGAATAAACAGAGCTCACCGCCTGTGGAAGTAACAATGTACTCTTCTTTTATTTCTTCAGTCGCTCAAAACGAAGCTTATGATTGGCTAGTCTGCTCTAATACTCCTTCTCTGTTTTACGCATCAGCTACAAGCAAGTTGCAGCCACGTAAGGACGCTCACAAGTTATTATGATAACACGGACGATAATTACTTTCAGACATAAGTACTTTCTCCTTAAAATTGCGCTGAACGGTGTCGAACAGAAGCTCTGTATTAAGTGCAAAATATAGCTTTTATGACCCAGCGTTGATGATAAATCTTTTTCTCATAAGCGCTGTCTACACTACTAGAAGCAGCGCATGTTCGATCGTAAAAATTCTTGTTTAACGATCGGAGGTCTCGAACAAAACATGAGCGGTTCAAGCTTGATAAGTGCACAGACGTTATTTAAGGAAAAGAAAAAAAAAAGTAACTGAATTCGCAGAGACGCGTCATCTTAACCACAAAATGGCGACACTTTGCATATAAAAATAATTTACAATATGTTACATTTTTACTGCTCAGAAATGTTATTATTAAACATTTCTGGTTAAAAGCAACACATAGAATGCATTTTAGTTTCTGTTTTTGGTGGGTGGTGTTTTTTGGGTTATTTTTCGAAGGACTAGTCGTGAGGAAGTGTAAAAAAGCGGAAATCAGTCATGGTCTTCCTAAGTAGATTGGAAGGGGGGGGGGTAATTTTTTGATGGCGCCTGTCGCTACCATCCTTGTCGTGTGTTTCTCAGTCTCGGTCATCGTCCACTTCGCGCTTTTCAGATAAAATTGAACTAACTCTTTAAAAAAGAACGAAGGTTTTAAGTTGCACTCAAGAACGAAATAGAGAGCGCCAAAAAATATATTTATATATATTAAAGAACCCGCTGCGCTCTCATGACGCCGCTGTTTTTCCATTGAAGCGGCAACCAACCTTTGTTGACCATGCTCAAAAGAGAGGGGCTGATATTTCCTTCTGAACAGTCGGCTGTAGAAATTTCTGGCTTTTGGAAAAGTTGAGTAAACATATGTACCAACATAACGTTCCTGAAGCGACATACTTGTTTGTGAAGCTCTTTACTTCCATTGACCAGAAGTAAGCACTACACCAGCGCAAAATAAACGCGCTCTACTTTACGCAGAAAAATGGACGAGGAAAGAAACATCGAAAAAGAAAAATGATTCTTTGGTAACTCGAGCACTCTTGTTGCAAAGTACCCGAAGAGAGTAACTCAACAGAGCTGCTTCTTTTTGTCGGTTTTGTCCACGCGGTCTATTCTGTTGGCCAAATGAAATTTCTCTTGAGTGTTCCAATGAACAGTTCGAAGCCTTTTTTTTTCTTTTTCGGGCAGTGAGGTTCAAAACTTGCGAAAGCAACAGCTTTACAAAGGTACCATGGAAACATTAATTCAAAAGCCATAATGTTATTGCTTCTCACTGCATGCATTTATTTTTTCGAATTAAAATTGCAGTTTGTGTAGGAGATTGGCGGAATGTATGATTACTGCATCGCACTCGAGTGTGACGTTTCGGCTTTATACCGAATCCATAATTGTGTTACTGTGAGTCTTTAACGAACCGTATGAAATGTTCGTGCTGAAATTCTGAAAGGTATATGGTTGCGTAAAGAAAACTGTGATTACGCAGCGTTAGCATTTCAACTGATGTATCCTACAGAAAATGCTGCTGCACCGACGACTGCGTTTTAAAATTACGGAGGGCACTTAAGACTACTTGCGTGCTTTGAAGGCGAAGATTTTTTATTTTTTATATTATTTTTCCTGTCGTGTTTTGTTGTATTTTAAATATTTTTCCATGTTCATTTCTAATGACGCACCTACTCATTAGCATACAGTCGTAAGGCAACGCAAATGCTAGGTTCCCCTTAGCTCGCCAAAGTCCAACGTGGTTTTGTGGCCACTGCAGAAATTTACGAACTTGTGTAAATTATAGTGAGACCATTTTTCTGTAAAACCGGATCACCTTTACGATTCATTCAGTTTGTATTTCGTTTGGCGAAATTAATAGCAATTACGGAAAAAAATGGGTCTGTGCTCTATGGGTTGCGCGCTCGCCTCGTGATTTGAAGGTTCAATTCCCCGGACCTTCGGAAGAAATTTTATTCTATTTTGCCTGGTCACGTGGGTTTTGGGAAGCCATTTTTTTCTGAACATCGGGTTTCGTTGCCGTTGATCTATATAATGCTTTCAAATTAAAAATATTTGCGGCTGCTGTCCACACTTGATGGGTGGAAGAACGTACAGGCCGTACACTTTCACGCAGAAGGGATTGTGTGCTTTATCAAATAACTAGATATCTTCGCGAAGCGATTGCAAAAAAGTTATTTTAGAACAGCTATTTCGAGAGTGGCTTTCAGAACTAACGGCGAGAAATTAAGCATTTGAGCATAGCTATCCAAAATGAGGAAGCGCAGTGTTGGAACCATTTTCTTGAGAAATTAGCTGAAGTTCTTCCAGCCAATCATATTGACTGCTGTGCAGGCAGCAAAACACTGCGGTTCATGTAAACGCAATTAGTTCGGCAACTGTACTCACGTAATCTCTTATGTAGCGTGCTACCAGCAATGAAATGCGTTGTGAGTGCATGCGAAGGTACCGTCTTTGCTAAAAGTAACCAGGCAACGGAGTGTGTTTGTAAGCCATTTATTTATCTGAATACATTATGGCACACCTCGAGCTCTAAATTTGTGTGAGGCAAACAAAACCTCTGTTATCACCTTTCGAGATCTTTTGGTCCTTAAAAGTGCCGTATAGGCTCCTTTATATGGATGAGAAGCAAGTTCTGATGCTTGGTTATTTTTTGGCAAAGATGATGCGTGACAGCCGACAGGGAGTTGTATAGTGTTTTTATGCTAGGTATAGCGACTTCAAATTACATCGCTGCTAACGTATTTTCCTAACTTATTCGTATGACTCGCACTAAGTCTGCATTCAAGCTGATACTGAAGATACTCTAGAAGGCCGCAAAGTTGTGGCTGCCCTGTTGCGCAGAGGATAATAACGTTTCGCGGGCGAATAAAATGGTTCGGAAAGTTCAATAGTTATTTTTCTGGAAACCCGGACTCGAAAATGTTTAGAGGATTTGGAAGCCAAGAGAATGAAATCGACACCTCTGCGTTCATAATTACGTTTTATGCCAACAACTCGTGGACGTGACATAATGAGTGACGGCTGAGCGATACGTGCCATTAGCAACTGGTCTGAAGCTGATTTTTTTTTTCTGTCTCAGTTGATCATGCTTGCCGTTGACAGGAATCACTGTGCACTAGACTAAAAAAAAAGGCATGCGTTAAAGATCTGGCTCTGTTTTCAAACCTACTCCTTCGCTTAATTTCTTGATTTATTAGATTCGAGTAAACATAAAAATACCCTGTTAGCAAAGTTTCTAAAATACAAAGATACGCACGCATTTTGTGAATTTAAAGCATACCGAAATAAGCTTACATCTATACTACGTGCAGCAAAGAACGCCTATTTTGCAGATATATTTTTTTGATGAGAGCATAAAACGTTGTGATGTACTTTGGCGAAAACTGAACCCACTAATGCATTCTGGCACTAAAGGAGTTATACCCGATACACTTATACATGAAGGGAAACGTCTAAATGGCAGCCAGTTAGCTGACGCCTTAAATAGTTTTCTCGTACAGCAGGCCGATCACAGTGATTACTCCGGCGCAAACAATACATCCGATGCTTAACCCTTCCTCTGTCAGACGGCTACATGCCATTCACTGTTCTTTTCTGCGAGGGACAGCACAGAAGAATGCCTTTGTAATAAGTCCATCAAAAATAGTAAATCCGAGAATGTATGTGGCATGCAGTTACTTCCTGCGAAGCACGTTCTTGACATAATTGGTCCAGTCATTACTTTTATACATAACTTGATTTTGTCCATGGGCGTATTTCCCCAAGCAATGCAGACTGTGTGTGTGGTTCCTATACTTAAATCTGGAGATCGTAGTCTTTTCGTCAACTTTCGCCCAATCTCTATACTACCAGTATTTTCTAAAGGTTTGGAAAAAAATACTGCACATCAAAATTGTACCGTTTCTATCGCGTCATAATCTGTTAGATTATCAACATGGCTTCAAGAAGCATCGATCAGCATGAACAGCCCTTTTAACGCAAAAGGAATTTATCATTGAAGCATTCACCAAGAAACGTATGGAGCTGGGCATCTATGTCGATTTTTCAAAAGCTTTTGATCTTGTCAATCACACAATCATTCTTTCAAAATTGCACAATTACGGCGTTCGTGGAACACCGCATGAGCTTCTTACATCAGACCTTAGCAACAGGACACAATATGTCGAAATAAATAACATTAAATCTCCTTTGCAGTTCGTTCATACCCGGCGTGCCACAGGGCAGCATACTCGGACCGCTACTCTTTTTATTTATATTAATGATATGGCGCACTGCACTCAGGACGTAAAGTTTAACTCCCATGGGGAAGACACCATATTTTCGTAACCGGAAGTACGCAAGCAGATCTACAGGAGCGAGCAAATATGGCGCTTCTGGACTTGGACGCTTGGGTCAAAGCAAACCACTTAAATATAAGCATAAGCAAAACAATAACAGTACTATACCCTTCGAAAGGAAAAGAATTACCGGATGCCTTGAACGTACGCTTGGGAACAGAAAAAGTTGAAATTGTTAACTCTGTGAAAGTACTCGGAATGGTCTTTTCAAGGCACCTTAAATGGAACGACCATATAGATTACTTGCATTCAAAAGTTGCATCAGCAGTTGGCGGCATCGCCCGAACAAGCTACTTGTTGTCTTATAAAATAAAACTCTTGTTATATAACGCGCTTGTGCTACCGCTCTTACAGTACTGCAGCTTAATCTGGTGCACCACAGGGGTAACCAACTTATCCAAGTTACACTTGTTGCAGAAAAGAGCATTGCGGTATGTTGCGGGTGTGTCTTACTGCCATCCAACCAAAGAGCTCTTCTTGAAGTGTAATGTCCTCTTTTTGTTGTCCTTTTTTGATTACATGATAATCGTAGCTTATAAATATTTCATAAAATCTAATGCAAGAATTATCGTAAATCTTGCAGAATTAAAAGGAAATATCCGAGACCAACAAACCCGACAAAAAGAAAAATATCTTTTTTCAGCGCCTCGCACGTATTCATACACTCAATCATTATGATTCACTGTACTGAAACTACAGAAGAAGTCGCATGCAACTGGATCCGATCCAGTTAATGAGTCTAATCGCCAAACTGGTCTTTTTTGCCGGGAACAACTGGTGTGACCCTAGTGTTGCTTTGTATTTAGAATGTTATCTTGATGTATTCTCAGGACGTGTCTATTTTCTGTTTATTGTGCTTTACTGTGTGTCTTATTTTCATACGGACAAAAGTAATAATATGAAACTAATCGATGTAAAACGTTGTGCAAGTTTTTCCATACTGATCTTGCTCCTAGCTGTTGCTCTGCCAAATATTTATGGGGCTGCAGGGCCTTGTCAAGCTGTCTTTCACAGGTTTTAGTCCTGGCTCCTTTCTTTTCGACGAAAAGAAAAATAAACTTGACTTCACTTGACTTCACTTGACCGAACCTTAAGTCCTTGCTAATCGCTATAAAGTTCGGAGGACAAGCATGTCCCGTCAAAAGACGGACGCTAAGCTCTGGAGACCGTGTCAGCACAAAAGAAGCAGGGTTCGGGGTGGCGCTGGCAGGAGAGTATTGTGAACTGCTCTAGCTCGGACATATAGAAAAATTGACAAAACAATCATGAAACCTGATGCGAGAAAGCAGCGACAGCAGCCCGACTTAACCTGGGTGGTCAATTTGATGCTTTAGCACGACTGAATGCATTTAATGTAAGCCGAGGCTTGAAGTGGGTCGCTTATGGCGGTGGACGGGTTGAGGTGTGGCTGGAAGCTCTGCAGGGCAGCTGACTTTCCCATTGCGTCTTTGAATTCGGTTTTACTTTCGCTTTTTGATCTGCTTCAGCGCTGCAAGCGCTTCTAACGTGCGGAGGCCTCGTGGAGGGTGCAGGCAGTGAATCAGCGATTTAGAGATTTTTAAATCTGTCAAACATCTTGGTTCTATTCTTTTTTCTGTTTCCAGTTGAGCAGTAGCGCGAAGGTCTGAATTATTCACCGTCATCACACAGAATTTAATCGGGATTCTTATGCAGTGTTTTCAGATGCAATCACGTGAGCCTAGTGTTGCGGGAAGTATGCTGTTTAGACGTTCGTTTAGAGTCTGCTGTATTGAGTCGCCTTGTGCTTAATTTTTTCTCTTCACATTTGCTTCCACCCGGAAAAACGATCCAGCCGTACGTTGCGCAACTCCAACATAACGGTGTACTCGAGGCAAAATACGCCTTTTTCTCCGAGAATCTGAGTGGATTATTCCGCGAGGATATCGCTGCGAAGACTCATGCAGGGCCTAGTAAACACGCTTGTAGTTAAAAAGGTCAACTGAACTTACGACTTCAGTGTGCCTCCATGCTTAACTGGCACCCTTCACGTCCCGTGTACCAGAGAGGAGAAAAAAGTCCTAGGCTGGTCCCCCTCCATTGCCATAACTACGCTCCAAAAGCGGTTTTATTCCACGTCGCATATGCGGTGTTTTCAAAGCGTGCCGTGATTGTTGGTGAACATACGCCAAAGATATTGCATATATTGCAGCCGCACTTCGCCATCTGTTAATGAAAGTAATTTAAATTCGAATGCGGAAATAGTAAATTGATGATGTGAGATATCTCTTAGGAATGCAGTATGGTTATTCCAGGTTTAACCGCGGCGTACACTACTGGCAGCACTCTAAACATCTACCTATACTCGTATGAGGAACCAAATGACAGGACTTGAATTCCATTCATTAATTGTTGGCTCCAGTGAAGTGTGAAGTTAACATGCAGAATAATAAAAAAAGTCAAGCGGTATTAAAACGAATTTATCTAGGGATTATAGTTATGTTCCTAATTTGTGGGATTTGCCTGCGGAAAAGGGTCATAATTTCAGTTCTAACAAGAATATCTTCGAACGCGCTCCGCGTGGTGTGTCCTCTGACTTGAAAATACAACCGCGTATTAAGCCGCCACGTCACCTACGCAAGAGGCACCTCTGATAGCATTTTTAAGGCAGAACTTACGCGGAGAAAACGCCCCGCATTTAGTGGAGACCGTGGAGCCCACAACCTCAGGGGCGACTGCCGGGCTTGGTTTCACCATTATCGCCCGCTGTCACCACCGTATCATTCTTCTTCCGCCGTACACTGCTTGCGCCTCGCTTAACTAATCACTGTCATCGCGTGCGCAACTAATCATTCTGTACGTTAATAAACGACTTACGTACACGACTGCCGCCATTCAACGCTAGCCCACAGGCCTTAAACGCTAGCTTGCAGCAGTATGCCTGCCTTGAGCAGCTAAATATTATGCGTCTATCTCCAATCCGCAAGAGTTCTCTTCAGGGCACTATGTTACTCTGGTTTGAACTACCTTTATCTAGTTGATATATCGTAACAATTTTCATTGTTTTCCAGATTTCCAATAATGTCTGCCGTCAAGTGAATTACTTGTGTTTCAATCAAGTTTGTTCTTTCTAAGTACTTACAGTCACATACTAATTTGCCCAATACATCTTTACCTTTTGTCGGATAATGATTTGTGGAAGTGGTGAGGCCCGTCAAACAGTGTATAGCCACTGATTTTTTCTCGTCATCCCAAGCTTAATGTGCGACCTGAAATAAAGACTGGCTGGGCCAGAAATGAAGGCTTCAATTTTTTTGCTATTGATATCAAAATTTCAAACAAAAAAATTTGCTACCTTTCTTCGTCCCCATTGAAGATCTGAGGCTAAAATATCCACAAGATTGGGCATCGCCAACTCTTCAGTATATTTGAATTCTTTCATGTATTTCTTCATGAAGGCGCTAATATATGATGCAGTTTTGTGGGAGCAGTTAACGCCGAGAGAGCGACTTGCCCACCGTTCCATTCGTAGCGGCAAGTATAAACAGATTGTTGCAAGATGCGAATATGTCAAGAGTACCCTCTGCTTTTCACTCACACCTAAAAAAAAAGAAATCCCGATTTGATTTTATCGCTAACTAGGTTTAAGGTGTGAGCTACGAGGCACCCTATAGTGGACCACTACAGATCAGTTTCAGTCACGTGGGGTTATTTATCTAATTTGCATCAAATTATGAATACATGGGCGCTTATGTGCTTCTCCATTAAAACGCAGCCGATGGGGCCATGGTCAAAGCCGTGACCTGAGCTCAGCAGCCCATTGCCGCAGCCATTGAGCCTTCTCGGCGAGTGGGTGTCCTCGGATGTAGGCGTTTCATGTTATTTTGCTTCTTAATGCCTAGAGTAATGCGCTGTTGATTGCGATTAGGATGTTGTTGAGTTGCAAGCAATGTTAACTTTAAAGTAGTCACATATTATACGCCTTTTTCTAGTGGGTAAAAGAGAGGGGAAGGAATAGAATCACCTACCTTTGCTTCATAAAGGTTAAGTCCTCCGAAAACTTTAGAGGAAGCCGCCCTACTGCGTGCCTATGAGCGATCACTCAGGAAGAAAACTCCTTATAGAAAGTAGCTAACCGGACACATCTGTCCGTCGTTAACCTACCTGCCCATTTCTTTTCCTCTTGATTTGCTCCCAGCATCAAAAACAAAGGGCGCCATCCAGTGAGTTCGCATTAATCATGTCGCAGCTCACTGCCAGAAATTATAAAAAAAAAGAAGTGAGAATGTTTCTGCTTTGCCGTCGTTCCGAGCTAGCTTAGACCTGCACGAGAACAAAAAGGCGGCAGCAGAGACGACAAAAACTCCAGTCTTGCTTTCTTTTTATTTTCACCGTTATATCGATGCCTTGCGCAATGTCTCGAATCTTTTCCGATTTCGCGGTGTTCTGCCAAGACTTTTGGCAGTTCCACCAGCGCCTTAACAATGCAGCTTCTTGCATGAGCTACTGGATTCATGACGCGAATATAAATGGGCACCTGGAGTATGCTCTCCCTTAAAACGTCACTACCTGTCTAGAGACTCCGACCACAAAACGTTTCATTCACTCTCAGAAACAAGGCTATAAAGGCCAGATGGTAGCTTGTAAACATCACGAAAGGCAAGACAACTGAGGAAAAACAAAACGTAAAAAAAGTCCAGCAAAGAATACATGTCACCATATAATATTCGCCAAAATTGTTAAAGGGTTCTCCCCGCACTCGCCATTGGACGCCGTTTCGTACACTTGTCTTTCTCTTTCTCGCCCCGGCACATTATAATTGGCTTGCTGCTTCGCCAAACTATGAGTTATCTTCATCCCGCTCGATGCTTGACCGTCGGCGCGGGCATCCTGTGCGCAGAAAACCTTCTGCGCAGCAGATTTGTTGGGGCCGAAGGAACTCGCTGCAACTGGCGCTGCGGACTTGACAGAGGTCCCAAATGAGGCCCCGTAATGATGCGGCCTGGGCTCGCGCGCCGACGGCATGGTCTATAGTGGTACCGCAAGCGGCCGGCGCAGCGCCCTGTTTTGTTCCGCGTATACTTCGCATTCGCCACAGCCCCGGAGCGTGTCATCGCGGGCGCCTGGGCTGCGCTGTTCACGTACAGATACTCCGCCTCATCAGACTAATTGTAACAACCAAGGCTCTTGCGCAAACAAGAAAGAGCGCGCCTGGCAGCCAAAAGAAAAGATTCAGAAGATGATGACACCATCCGGAACGAAAATTTAGTTGTTTTCGGTAATAAGTGGGATTAGCGTCTTTTCTTTTCTTTCTTAAGTGTGCAGATTTTATACCTTTTTCAGCCAGGATTTTTATGTCGTCCGTTCTTTGTGCCCATTCCCATATTGTACTCGGTCTTGCATAATGAGACGTTGTCGCAACCGAACGATGCGTTGTGTGGCTCAAGTTTTATTCTCTGCATTCTTTGGCTTACCCTAAAGTGAACCAGCGCATACGATCATTTACTCAGGGTTGAAAAGAGGGAACAGCAGTTGCGGCACTCCGGCTGCAGGCTGAATTTTACAGCGAGAGCTGTTAAAGCTGCAACTCTTGAGGCCTTGTGTCGGCCGGGCGCGTCCGTTGGCTCGCTCCGGATTAGTGAAACGAGTGGTGTGTTTGTGTGGACGTTTGAGCGGCTCAGGCGACAACAGATGAGAGACCCCCCCCCCGAGCGGCGTGAAGGGGGCCGGCAGCCGGCGCCTGGCGGACAGCGAAGGCCCGAAGACGAACGGCAGCCACAAGGACGCCGCAGTTATGTGCGTATACGCGCGGGCAGTGCGGCGCGTCCAATAAACGGCCGCGTGCACTGGCCGAGGGGGCGGCAGTTGGCGCCGGGTAGACGGCTGACGGCCGAGGCGAGATGCTGGCCCCTGCGAAGTACGCCGGAGAAGGGTGTCGCCCCCTAAGACCAAGGTCAGCGCCTGGGGGAGGCGGCGCCTCCGTAACGGCCGTCGGATTCCGGGAACCAGTCGAGATGCCTTCACAAGGAGCCGACCGAACCGGGAAGCAAGGACCGAACGGGGAAGCAAGGATGAGAGAGAACAAGCTGAAGAGTATGTCCGGGAAAAGAGGAGAGAGGAACGAGAAGAACGGGACAGACGGGTGGTGGATGCCGAGACGAAAGTCCGCATCCTGACGGCAGCACAGTTGGCTCAAATGTGTAAATAACGTAAATAAATTCTCCTGTATTTTTCATTCCGTGGTGGTCCGGCTTCGTAGGGAGGAGCGTGGAAGAGTTAGCAAGAACCTGCCTGACTCCTTGGTTTCTGTGCCAGCAGAGAGATTACAGAAAAGTACTGGGTCAGGGAAAACACGCAGAGAAGACAGAGCATGTGGTGAAGGTGTGCTAAAAAGGGCGTGATGGGTGGCGGCAGGGAGCAGTCAGTGAAGCGAGGGGATTGGTATCCAGCCCTCAGTATGATGAGATGACGTCACATGCCAGGAAGTTATATGGTGAAGAGCCGGAGGAGCAGAGAACTTCAAATAAAAAAAAAGTGTTTTTCACTCCTCAGTGCTCACTTGTTCTCTTCTTGACCCTCTCGCCCTCTTTCACAGCGGCGTGTGGCAGCGAAAAAAAATTTCTTTCCAAAATCACGAGTAGCTGCGCGTGATTTTGGACCTGAGCGGACCCGCCTTTCAGGACGAGGTACGTGCAGACTCCCCTCAGCAAGTTCCAAATCAGACTTGGCGGTCCACTGCGCAGTGCTCTCTCTCTCTCTCTCTTAGATGGGATGGCAGAGCCGGCGATAACAGGCCCTGCTGCTGCACAATCGTTATGACATGCTCGAGACCGAAAAAGAAAGCGGTGAGCCCCGTCTGGACCCCGCACTTTGTGGAGCACAATGCGATCCCAATGGCCGTCGGCGTTAAGACCCCGCAGTGCGCGTCGCCTATGCAGGGGCAAAGAGAATACGGCTGAAGGCGCTGCGGCTCGGGCCACCGAAGCCGATGCAAGGGAGCTCCAGCGTCAGGACCCGACAGTGAGGGCCGCACAAATCGAAGCAAGGAGGTGTCGGAGACAAGCGGAAGCGGAAAAGGCTGCGATGGCGTTGCACGAGCAATCTCTCCTTTTGGAATCGTCGGTTTCCCCGTGACGCCTTCAGTCAGTAGCACGAGATAGCCCTTCTACGCAGCAAGTTAGGTTTCCGACTTTTGACCAAACTGCACTCCAATTGTAGAGCACCTGGCGCTGAATTTCGCGTCACCCTGCCGTAATCGTGGAGTCAAGTCTCTCCTTTTTTTTCCTTCAAAATTACGCCAATTTCTGTTTGTCAGGTTTAATTTTTTTACATTCATGTTTATGTTAATGTTCTAATTTTAATGTCATGTTTGACGTTAATTTTCATGTTGTAGCATTCTAGCAGCATTGAGAGCAAAATAATAAACATTTCAGCGAAGTCCAGACCTAGTCGGATGCCCTTCACAGACTAGAAGTGTGGTGCTTGGAGGGGCACAGAACAGTGAATGTGGATATTATGCTTACTGGGAAGCTGAGGCTTTGTGAATTGGAAGCTTGGGACAAAAATATATACAAAAAAGCACAGAGAGGCTTCATGACTATCACTATATTCGGCCTGCCACCAAAGTTTTAGGAAGGCCCGAGGCGTCATCTACAGAAGACAGAAAACGAAAATGTTTAAAGCTGGAAAGTCGTTGTGGCAAACCTAGCTGAAATATGAGGAGTTCATTTATTTCACCAACCAAATCAGGAGACGGGTCGCAGGAAACTTTGTCTACACTGACTGCAGAAGAAGCAAGATGAAGGCTAAGCATAGATTTGCATAATAACTGCGCCGCACTTTCAGCCCCGCCGGCGATTCAGGCATGGCTGAAGCAGAGTAAACGTGTCTGATTAGTGGTTAGGAGATTCGTGCCTTCAAAGAAAAATAAAAAAAGTTGATGCGAGCGAATTAAGTGCTTCTCTCGCTCCCACACAGTGGAAGAACGATGTGGTCGAGTTATGCGTTCAGGGACCAGCACAGAAACAGCACCTCAGGTCACAATTACAATTTCGTGGAGAAGATTGTTGTGCACTGGCGCTTAGGAAGTCAGGTTTCATCATTGCTGGGCGAGTGAAAGGCAAGTGCAGTGCGCACCATGGAGCAAAACAGCTGCACCTCACTGCAAGGCGTTATCTGACACGCCGACTTCCAAGCTCTGGGTGATTGCATGCGTGCTTATCGAGCTGACTATATGAGCTTTCACTGCAGAAATAGTATGTTTTATTCTTGTCAATAATAATTGGTTTTTTGGGGAAAGGAAATGGCGCAGTATCTGTCTCATATATCGTTGGACACCTGAACCGCGCCGTAAGGAAAGGGTAAAGGAGGGAGCGAAAGAAGGAAGGAAGAGAGGGGTGCCGTAGTGGAGGGCTCCGGAATAATTTCGACCACCTGGGGATCTTTAACGTGCACTGACATCGCACAGCACACGGGCGCCTTAGCGTTTTTCCTCCATAAAAACGCAGCCGCCGCGGTCGGGTTCGAACCCGGGAACTCCGGATCAGTAGTCGAGTGCCCTAACCACTGAGCCACCGCGGCGGGTCTATTCTTGTCAGCACAACTGGCTTTAGCTAACTCGCTGACTTGTTTCTTTTTTTTTTTGAGGGATGGGGACGAAACTAGATATTTGAAGCTTTCGTAGGTTATGAAGCCTTATTTCTTTACTTTGGCTAGTAATAACTTATTCATGCAGCACAGTGTCTGCATGGTAAATGATGGGGCGGCATCGTTGGTTTACGTGCTCTACACAGTGAAGAAAATACGAGTAGGTTGTGCTTTTCATTGTGTAAAGTAATTTTTTTTCCAGCTTGCAGCAGCCAAGCCATGCCCCTTTCCTTCTCTTGGCTACTTCAAGCAAAAACAACATTGCTCTGAAGCAAAATGCATGAACAATGGAGTAAATGTTAATAAATAAAAATTTAACCACTTTTGATACTTCCCAGGTTTCCAGCATTCAAGGCGCTTATGCGCTACGTAACGAAAAAAAACATATGGTTAATTACATAAGCACTGGTGCAGAGCTTTTTGCTTGTATTGTAAAAAAAAACAGTGAGGAGAAGGTATTGTTAGGGAGGAGAGCTGGGGAGTTTATTGACCTGACTACTTTATTCAGACATTGCATACATGATATTACGAGGCACAGATGCTCCTGTGCATAGGCAGTCCCTGTAGCTTCACTTCTGCTAAATCTTAAGCGAGTTGTGGTTGATCCGCTTCGGCTTCATGCTTCGGAGAACCGCTTCACTGAAACGTGTTCTCGCAAAATCAGGTGCAGAAACGCTGCAGCATAGCTTCCGCTACCTCTTCTCTATCCTTCACCTTCACGTTCAATGGAAACCAAGGGTCATTCGCACCAGCAAAATGTTTTGCCTGCTTCGCCCAACACGTCAGTAATCAGTGATCGCTGACATATCGCCGAAAACTGCAAAACCAAATTTGCATTGCGTGCGCAACATATTAATCTGCGCCAGATTGGAGCGTGACAAAGCTGCGTATATAGACGTATTTTATGGCGATTTGAGCGCGAGATAATTAGGTTATTTCTGGAGATGGAAAGCTCAAAATAGTTATCTGTCGCAAAATCTTTCCACAATACAGTTTATCGGGCGTACTAGGCCATATATATATATATATATATATATATATATATATATATATATATATATATATATATATATATATATATATATATATATATATATATATATATATATATATATATATATATATATATAAGAAGAGGGCACAGGCGAAAAGCACTTTATTACTAACGTTTCGGCCGGGATCCGGCCTTCGTCACTCTGACGAAGGCCGGATCCCGGCCGAACCGTTAGTAATAAAGTGCTTTTCGCCTGTGCCCTCTTCGTATAAGCTACCTACCCCGGAAACCAACGTCTTCATTTCGGATGTATATATATATCTATATATATACATACATGGTTAGGGTTACGAAACTAGGTTCCGTTGGCTTCTGGACGGAAAAGGTTAAGTGAAGCAGGAACTTCTTAAAAACACATTTTTTGTCGACGTCTTCTGCAGGTCCTGTAGATGACGGTCCTGAAGAAGATCGCACCGCGGTCAAAAGTTCGACAGTAAATGAGTCTTTGAGAAGCGCCTACTGCGCGCGCGCACACACACACACACACACACACACACACACACACACACACACACACACACACACACACACACACACACACACACACACACACACACACACACACACACACACACACACACACACACACACATATATATATATATATATATATATATATATATATATATATATATATATATATATATATATATATATATATATATATTTGAGTAAGGACATCTCGGAAAAACGCTTATGTAGCCAGCTTGGCTGGTGTCCTTGGGTGCCCCATTTTGCTCAAAGCAAATCAATAACTGCTGACGTTGCACAACACTTACGTATCGCTTACCGAACTGCCGTCGGAATGTAGAGCGAAGTTCGCCAGTTCATTCTCTGATGCCGGGATTGCGTTTGTGGCCATAAAAAAATGGCGGTGGTTTCATTGTGGTTAAACCTGGAGTTACGCATAGCTACAGCTGGCCGAGCGTAACTTGCTCAGTTGAATTGCAAAGTCAGTCCTTCGTCGCTCCGTTTTGCTGGGCGTTCCTTCTTCTTCTTCGTCCCACTTGACACGGCGCATGCGCACAGCTGTGGCAGCTCGGTTTCGCCGTCGCGCCACGCCGCCGGCAGCAGGAGCTGATCCGCACCACGTGGCTGGTCACGTGACCAACCACGTGATCAGCCACGGCGTCGTACCGCCGGCAGCTGCTCCGCACCACGTGACCAACTACGTGACAGCGTTGCGGCGCAGCCACGGGGTAGCAGCGCAGCCACAGGGTGACGGCGCCGCCACCACTACGGCGCCGCCACGCTAAAGGCTCGAAACGCTACCGTAATGTAGCCATAGCTACAAAAAATGCATTTTTAGCACTAGATTTAGCATTCCTTAGTATATTGTTGAGTACCCTGTTAAAGCAATGTAAGAGTTGTTTTATTCTGGTTAGCGCGTCCGATGAGGTTCTCGCAAAGTACGTGGAACAAGGTGGTGCTCAAACTGCTTGAACAAACCAGAAGCCCCAGAGGAATTTTGACTGGTATTTCAGGCATACCTTTAGGGTACTTTAGCTTCAGTCGTGTCCTCATCCGTGGCGCAAGCAATTGATAAATACTTTCGATCCGTTCCTTAATTTCGGTAGCTATCGTGGGATAACCCTTCCGGTCTGGACGGCGACGTCGTGTCGTTCACAATAGTGTCGGGACTTTTCTTCCTGTATTTGTAGTCGTCCTTTTCTATGTTGCGCCCACACACGCCCACACGCCTGCATCCATATGAACGCCACCCGGAAGGAGCTTTTATTAACCATCGCATTAGAGTCGCGTTCGCATTCTGCTTAGAGAGTAGGAACATTGATACGACATGATTTCAAAAACAAACAAAAAACAATGGAAAAGAAGCCTTCTCCAAACTCTGGTGGCAGGAGTGATAACACTATATTCTAGTTCTTGCGCATTGCGTATGCCAGTTGGAAGAAGACCCGGAAAGTTTATGACTTCAGTTCGACACATGACGGAGAGGAAACGAGTGCGCAGCGTCTCGACTCCTGGTACAATTTTTAAGTGCGTCCCACCCCTTGCAGTTACACCGGTGGCCAGGAATAAAGAAAAAAAAATGCACCCGAACTTACTGTTTGCGCCGCAGTGCAGTAGCACTCAAAGCAGCGTCGCATTCCCTGGGGTTTTAAATCCAAGCTGTGCGCTGGTTTCCCGCTAGCAAGAAATTCTTCGCGCCTGCGGCAATTGCCTCATTACACTTGGGTACATCTCAAAATTAAGACTGACGGTTCGTGTTACGCTTTTTTTTTTCCATGAAACGCGTGCTGTGACGATATCAGGCCCATATTTTTACAGATACTTTCTTTTTAATTATGACTTTGTTTAATTTTAGATATGTTCTTAATCTCAAAGTATAAAGTTGTTGGCTTAGATGCAAAACATTGATTTCATTTTTCTTAGCAGACAGAGAGGGTGACTTTACGCTTCTAGCTTTATGCAGACGCTGTATTTTTTTTTATTTTTTGAAGCACACATTTGGAATGATGAAAGATCGAGCTCGTGCCACGCTAGTGGATCGAATACAGCGAAGTGTTTACTGCTCCCACATGGGCGCCATCAACTGATAGCGCATATTTTAACGAGCGCGATATTGAGAGCATTGCCGTCTGGCGTTTGAAATATTTGACTGAAAGGCGGGGCATGATTACTTGGTATTCTTCTGGATGGTTGTTTATGTAAAATGTGGAGTACCGGAGGTTAATAAATATAAAGAATTGAAAGGAAGCCTGTCCTATCACTCCATCATCTTACCATAAGGCAGAAAGCCGGCGCAGAGGGGAGGAGGCACGATGAGGCAAATCTGTATTGACGATCACATGTAAATATGGGATATATTTAAAGCAATGCCACATGCCCTGCGCTAATATAGGGAAAGTTATCTTTAATCTTAAAAAATATGTGAAGGTTAATACACTTTATTATTCTTAATAACCTTTTCGCTCAAAGAGAAGTATCCTGTTGTATTGAAGCAGGGAGTATTAGTCCCTCGTAATTTGTGAGACATACAATTATATATTGAGTTAGGAAATTCCGCAGCGTCCAAAGAATGCCTAACAGTAGCGATTTTTTATGAAAATAAAAATTGCACCGGCGGTCAATTTTTCTTCGTCCCAAGGAATCGAAAAGAGGCAGGATTTACATGTGTTATTGCCAACTATAACTACTCGGAAAAGTGGCTCGCTGCTCGCACATTCTTCGAAGGAGCTCACGTACAAGTGAAACCCCAGGAGGAGTTACAACAGAATGCACTGATCCTTAACAACGCAAAAATGTGTCCAAAACAAGAGAAGATACCATAAATAGCGCGCACATGAAAACAACGTTTTTTTTTAAACTTCTGAGGTTCCGATTGAGTAGCATTACACAGGCTCGGCATCACCGACTTCTCGATTCGTCCACTTTGGTACGCAATGCTGCATAATGACTCCTAATATGGCTGGCCTAAAAGCGGAATGTATCGGCAAAGAAAGCGGATACATGTTGAAACTTGCCTTCACCCATCCCGCTACTATTTTTGCGTGATTGGATGTCATAAGTGTAACTGCTCAAGCTAACGCGTTCGTCAACTGATATTCCCGGGGTGTGCCACTCGGCCTTCTTTTTTCTCTTTCTGGCTTCCTCATAAGTTCCTCATCAGGTTCGTCATCAGGTTACACATAAGGAACCTCTATTTTAGAGAAAATAGTCCGAACCTCGTCAAGATACTACCCACATACGCTCAGCATTTCTCAAAAGCTACAACAGCGCGCCAGGTCTCTGATGCGGCGTCGGACAAGTCGCACAAATGCACAAATTGCTGGGCGCTTGTGCCATGGGCCAAGTTTTTTTTATTGTCTTCTTTGGCGTGTCAATGTAAGACGAACTCATAACAAAAACCGTGCTCCGCGATAAAACCGTCAACCGTACTTGGGCTGACACTATCGGCCTCAGTGGTTCGTCCACGACAACGTCCTTCGCATGGGCTCCCCGGCTAGACAGCACCTCTAGTGGACGAGTTTTTTTATTTCTGATTTCCACTCGCAAACTATTGACCGCGTTCCTTCCTGCTCCCAACCACATTTTTACTTCCGCCCTTAGTCATAAGCGACGTGCTGTAGAGCTGATAATATTTTCAGGCCTTCAAAACTATGGTTGCGGGGGGTCAAGCAGACGGAGTGATAATTGAGAATCGTATTTGATATGTCTTGTGTTCACACTTCCGCGTTTTATTTTCTTGCACGCAGTAAACAACGTCGCGCCACGAGCACGCAGTTTCCGGCGTGTTCACTTTTTTAAGTTCTGCTGCGATGCCAGTACAGACGTAGTTCGTGCGAAATGGGCTATAGCCGCGGGTAGATTAAGTGGCTCGCGCGCTTTATTTAGAACAAGGGACAAGCTGTTCTGCGGAAAAATATTGCTTTTTTTTTCAGAAATAATGCGTTCTCGTATTTGTCAGTGCCAACTAACATGACACAGTCGTACACTTACATTTAGCGAATGGTTCGTGTCAGCACGAGTGTATTCTTTAATGTTTATTAATGCGAAACCATTATATGCCTCATGCGAAGAAAAATCCGTCATCAGAAGTTGTCCGCAGAATGCGTCAACAGAACATGTTCACGGGAAGTGGTACCTCTCGCGTTACCTCATTCGCAGAAACAAATTCGCCGGCTTTGTGGTTCGAAACCGAGCCCTCGGCGTGCCGGGCTGGCATGCAACGTATACGACACGAAGGGCTTCTTTTTGTAACATGGTATTTACTACTTTACCGTCCTAAACACCACAGAGCGTTAACTTCGTGCTCCTCTAACACGCTTGAGCCAAGGACCCTTCGTGGCATATATGTATATAGCCCCTTTCTGTACATATATCCTGCAAAGGGTCGCTGGTTAAAGCGTGTTAGAGGGGCAGGAAGTGAACGCGTTGTGGTGTGTACGACGGTAAAGTGTGTTGGGGATGTGTACTGATGTTGGATAACGATGACTTGCAAAAAAATGTCACTTGTATCATTCAAGGGACACGTGATGTGACGTGACAGCAAAGACTTGCAAAGAAGTTGCCGACGTCATCCAAGGGTCACGTGGTAAGTGTGACGTGACGACGATGACTTGCAAAAAAAGTTGACATTCAAACGCAAATGCTTTCGCATTATTCCATTGCAGCCGACTGCAGTGCTTTCCAAGTTTTTACTGTAAAAATAACGTGACTTTGGCGTAACAAGAAATTTACATTACCGTCACTAGGTACTTCCGCAAGAAAGCTATGCTTAGTTTTTCAGCTTTTCAGAGAACTGCAGGCAATGATTTTCTATTTTTATGATTTATTCACTTCCATTTATGCAGTTTCTAGCCTCCGAGAGACATTTATCAGAGTAAAGATTCGTTGGTTTGGGGGGGGGGGGGGGGGGGGGGCTTCCTGCGATCTTAAGGCTCCCCCCCCCCCCCCCCCGGATGTTTTGATTAGCAACGACATGCTTCACGTAGCATATTCGCCCCTCCCGCTGCTGCTTATTTTAGCACGCCACCTGTTGTCGCCCACAGGTCAGATTTGCTACATATTTCTGCACTGAATCCCCTCTTCCATTTATTCATTTATTTTTACTTACACAAGAACCTAAAGTGCCCAGAAGGTCATTGAAGGAAAACATATGCTTAAAAGTGAGCTGGTTCTAAAACAGAAATCATAGAAAAAAGCACAGTTCAGAAAAGAAAACAAAATACGCGAGTTGGAAACGTAAGAGCGACAACAGGCTCACAGACGCCGTAGTACAAATTTTCACTACACAGTACAATAAAAGCGTAGTCTACTGCATGAAGCGCAATGCCAGTGATAGGAGGAATAAAAAAGAACAAGAAAGAAACAGGGTGACATGCGCCAATGAGAAACTGGACGATAGGAAGGACTCAAACTTGAAGCATGCTTTACATTGAACAATGCTCTTGGAAAGCCTATTGCAGGGTGTGGAAGAATGCCGAGAATAGGAACTGCGGAAGACATCATTGCAACAGCGGGTTTTAAAAATTCGTTGCAAGCACTTACATATCTCTGAACTGCGGGAAAGCGAAAGCTGTTTGCGACTCATTGCACTGATTTGAATTTGCCGCGCTTTTATAGATGCCGCGACATTATAAATCTTTTGGTGATCTTAAGGTCACATGACCTTAAGATCACGGGACATCACAAGGTCATGTGACAGAGGTGACGATGTAACGGAGTATGAGCCATTAAAGGCCATCGCCTTAAAAACTTGCAATTCGTCATCACATCGTTTAGAGATGAAGTGACGAGGTAGAATGTACAAGTTTTTGTTTACTCCTTTGCAGCGAGAGGAAATTTAAAAAAAACATCTAATATTGCGGCTTATCTGCGGTGTGCTGGCGTTATCTAGCCAGTTTTTTTAATTAATGTAATACTGCTGCTGAAGATATAATTAACAGAAACAAAGCTGGCAGCGAGGTTTTGGATGTGTTAAAGTTTTTCTATAAGACAAAAGGTTTGATGCTTCTATACTCGAGTATTAAGAGAGCATTTGTTAGGTGAAGGTGTTATTTTACTCTTTTTGGTGTGCTTTATGAAAATTACGTCTAATGAGGTTAAGCATCCAACATCACTTTAAGATATGCAATATCTATTCCATGTAAGGTTTTCTGAAAAATGGACCACAAATTATTTCTGATGGCGAACCCTTTCAGGACGCTTTCAAGAGATAGTCCCTCTAAATGATACACTGATCTCAGCGGTATATGTTTACCGGGCGAATGACACCAGTTGACTTTTAGCGCTGTTCAGAGACATGCCCCACTTCGAGCACGAACCATGATCTCTCTGTAGGCTGCTGACATCATGACCATTTTGTACACTACTGTAGGGGACATAGGCGGCTGCATATAAATGCACTTTGCACTGAAGACCATGTACAACATCATTTATATAAATTAAATTTGACAAAGGCACCAAAAACAGACTCTCGCGGCACACTAGAGGTTACGGTGACATGAGCTGATTTAGCTGCGTTGATCGACACTTACTTTGTTCGCACAGACACGCAACTTCTAATCCAGTCGACTGTAGCAAGGTGATTGCAGAGAAGTGATACTTTATATGCACACTAAGGGCTTCAGACCCCAGTGGGCCTTTCATCAGGGCCCATTGCCGGCAAGACATCAGAGACACGCTCCGGTTTGACAACAACACTGTGCGAAGCATGGAATAATTCTAAAATCAGGCGTAGGAAGTATTTTTTTGTCATTTGAAAGAAGGGTGACTCGGTTCCTGAAATAAACGTTACCAGATCAGAAAAGAGCCGCCAGGGGGTCGGTATAAGACAACGAGGCAACTTCCGCCAGAAGGCGGCGCAAATAATCACATGAACCTCAAGCAAAAGGAAAGCAGCCAGGAAGGACACAGCAAAAATAAAGACGGGGGAGAAAATTGCACAGAGCAAAAGGAAATGATCCTCCTGCTTCGGGGGTAGGGCGCACTCCCAATCACGTCCCTTGTGTCTAGGGCCCACCCACGAAACATTTTCGCTTGCCAGCAAACGAACGTGTAAGTTTTGCTTTACAACGTAAGACAGCATGGCTGCTTACACTGCAAAAATGCTCCTATAAGGCTGTTGTCGTAAAAAATAGCAAGGAGAGTGGAGTGCGCCGAGCAGCAGCCGAGGTCTTCACGCCGGTAGCTCAATGTCTGACATCTGACAGGTTAGAACGTGCTAGGTGCGGCGCTTCCGAAATACAAGCCTAAGCTTCAAAGATGATTCGAGATCGAACTTCTGAAGCTCTCAAAGATCTCTAACTTGGCAGCGCACGACGACAACGTACGGAGAAATCTGCTCGGTTCCAAGTGCGCTGACGCCTGTCCCAGGATATATTAAGAAGGACACAGCGCTCATGCGAAACCCTATCAGCTATACGCAGATGCTGAAGTTTTTGGTTTAAACTGAAAAAAAAAAGACAATAAGCGCAAGCCGAATGCATTTCTGAATGTCGATTTTAATCTAAAAACGTCACTATCCATGATACACCCCAGAACTTGCTGGCAATTTTTTCCGAGTTACGAATAGTCGCAAGACAGACGAGGGAGTTGTAGGCTTAAGTAGTGCTGTTCTAGGACTTGCGGCATTTCTCCACTACTTTAGACGCAAGAAATGTTAAAACTGCGCTAAAGACGAAGGCAACGAGGAACACACAAAACACCACGGGCGCAGACACATGCCGGTTGTAGACCGATTCACCATTTCGAGAAGCTTCGTCTATAACGCTAACGCATTCTGCTCACAGACAAGTAATCAGCTTGCAATAGCCGCTGCTTGGTTAACGAGGCTCTTTTTATAGCATTTAAACTCAGCGACAGCATTTATAACCGTTACAAGTCGCTGTACAGGTCACCGTCGGCTTGAAACCATGCACAAACGTTTCCAAATAGTGTCTTGTTCTGGTTGCCGCGACGGTTCAACGGCGCTTCCATCCCTGCTGTCATAATGTGGACTCATGATTCGAGGCTCTGTGACATGGGTCTTTTTTTTCTTTCTTTCCATCATAAAGTTGTTGTTTGTTTTTTTCATGTGAAGCGTTTGCTGCTTTCACAGTTTGTTACGTGGCTGCAGGAGTGAGCAGTGTCTCCCGTGCGAGCAATACATTCGCATTTATCACAACCAGATAAGTTTTTTCGACATGAAGGCGACTCGAGAAAAAGGCCTTTTGGGACTTGCCTAAGCGAGAAAAGTGCATTTACGTGTTTCTCGATTGTTGAAAACTAAACATGTTGACAGATTTGCCTGTCTGGTTGGGTTTGAAGACTTATAATAAACTGCACATCTCCAACCAAAAAACTTTAATTTCAAACTCAAACGTTTCGAAGCCGGCTGAGCTTCTTCATCAGGGTTGACGGGGGGAAGTAGCTAGCTTGTTTTAAGTATGAAGGGGAGGAGAGGGTCAAAGAAACGAGAGCTGTGATGCGAAAGGCGTGGGGGAGGGGGAGGAAGGTGTGGGGTTAAGGCTGTGAGTCACGTTGTCGCACTGCGGGGAGGTGGTCAATGGCGACTTTTTTTCGTTGAGTTGCAGCGCAAGTGCCTGGGCATATACTGGGGGCAGGTTTCTTTTTGTGCGGTGGATGTTGTTGCATTGTCGGTTGTTGCATTTTCCTGTTTATTTTTCACATTAATTTCGTTTGCGCAACCTAGATTTTAAAAATAGACTGCAATATTACAGCCCGATATTACTTAACTTCGTCACTGTTATTTTTTCTTAACGCGACAGCATACCATAGAGCAACCATTGACCTAAACACGTCCATTTTTGCGTTAATCACTGATACATTAACTTCTCTTGCTTGAAAACAAGCCAGCATAATAAACTATACACGACTTTTGTCTGCGCAGATGTGCGACATACATGACCGATAAGAACCGGTAATCCTTCCATGCGAAATATTATTCGCCGAACAAAGCCGAACATCGCGTTCTAAAATAAAAACCGAAAAATACTCCCAAATTTTCAATACTAAAAACCGAAACGTCCCACCCTAGATATGCGTACCCGCAGTCAAATGGCATAGCTCCGGTTTTCTTTCTGGCAGTGCGGAAGCTGGACCACAGCGTGATGTGTTTACTTGTGACTGCGAGTGTACATCTTTCTTGACGACTGGTAAATCAGCCCTCCTTAGGCATAGTCATTACCCGTACGAGCAAGCGCGTCAATACATGCTAGCCTATTATTTAATTAAAGTTAGATGCCGTTGTTTCCTCTTCGTGTTTCAGTCAACAATAGCTGACAGTTGTGGCGCAATGCCTCAGTGATCATTAGTAAAAGCTTAAAAGCACATGGGAAAAAATTGAAGTTCGCCCGTATTTATAGACCAAGGCATTTTGAAGACAAAAAGGCCACTCTCACCGAAAACCGGAGCTTTTATTAACTAGAAAAATCGAAAACTATGTATACAGGTGTCGCCATCAGCGACCAATTCTGAAGTAAAATGAAAGCGCCAACACGAAAATTTTGGCGGTGATCAAAGATCGTACACTACTCTGCCGTTCAATTCAAAGCGGAGTCATCCAGTTCTCCTCGGTTTGGACGTCACGAGTTTGAACGAAGGGGCGGGGAAATTTTTAATGCACTTTTCTGAGCCACAAATGTTTTTTTTTCGCTTCTGGACATACGTTAACGTAGGCAGAAAGAGCAAGATAATAATTTTACCGGGATCAATAATTGGAGTTTTCCTCCGTCGCTTTAAAGGAGTAGGGGCACCACATTTTAAGATGTGTTTTTTTTTACAGAGCGAAAGTTCTACTCCCCCCGTGCAAATCTGAAGGTCATGTAACTAAGAAATTCGACATTTGGCATTCAAACCTGGAGGAGCGGGGACTTGGCTCTGACGTCATGCCACGTGACTCGCCACGCCTCGCCACAGCTGTGCGCGTTAAGCCAGCGGCGCTCGCTCACCTTGCAACTATAAAATCATGTGACTCACTGCGCCTCGACACTGCTGTCTATGCGGAGCCGACGGCACTCTCGCAACTGCCGGAAGTCGCGTGACGCGCCGTTCGCCATATAAAATCGTGTGGCGGGTTCTTAACCTTCACACGAAGGCCATGGATGAGCAACGGGCCGTAACGAGTGCTTCGACGATGTATGGTCGCTGTCCAAACCAAACTGTGTATGTCCAGTAAAGTTTAATCAAAGCTAAACCATGTCTAACCATGCTTAGCAGAGCTTTCGCTCCTCTTAATAGATTCAGCTGAGTTGAACCACAGGTAATTTTTTTGTCTATTTAGAATGGTGCGCAATGAATTAGTGAACGTGAAGAACTTCGTGGAATTCACTTCTTTCTATATTTTATATTTGAATGTTTCTCTCATGTATTTTTGGCTTCGATGTCAACATCTGTACTGTAACTGCACAGTTGTAGCTATCGGCTGTACTGTTGGAGTTGGGGTCACGGGAGTTGTAGAAAACCTGCGATATAATCCCTGCTTCTTAAGTCGCTGTACATATAGTGCGCCAGCCTGCCTGAGGATCGGGGATGACATGGCGAGAACGAGCAATAATTGTGTCGCAATTTCTGTGTGCCTAACGTAAACTCAGCCCCAGCTGTGACATCACAGCTACGGTATGGCTGCTCAAAAAGAATCAGAAGCCTGATTAAGAGAAAAAATGTTAGTATAATCATTTTAGCGGATGCAGGCGCATTACTCTGGGCAACGCGTGGTTACTGATGGCTTGCGCGTCATTCCTAATCAAGAAACCGCAACGAAAATTTGGGATCCCTATTCCTCTAAGTTTGTTGGCAGCTCATACCTACTCTTCGCACACTCTTTGCAAGCTGCGCGTTATTGTATTCGCCTGCGCAAGCGGTGTCTAGTCACATTTTTCCTCCCAGTTCGTAGCTTCAGTAGAAGTCGTTTTTCCTCCACACTCATCTTTACATATTTTCTTAGCTTTTCATATACAAGGCTTTTTGGGTAGAAAACAAAAAAAAAGAACTGTCAAACTCTAAACTACGATATAGACTTCAGTGAGGTTATTAGTTTAGAACTAAATAGGTGACGGAGCTGAAAGCCGAATTAGAGCTTTGCTTGCATGCAAGGTATCCGCACAGACGATGAGTTTATAAACGCCCTTTCAAGGAAAGTGACACAACGCATTGAGCCTGCGCGCACGCAGTATTAAAGTAAAAATAAAGTAAAAACTAGATGACGTCTTAACCCTACTCGTAAAGAGAAAATTCGATAGCATTTGGAAGTGGGATCCCCCAAAATATTCCAAAGCACCCCCAAATTTTGGAAGTAAGTCCACCCCAGAAAATTAACTAAGGTTAATTAGTGGAAATTATGGGACGCGTTAAATTGCATTGGCGCGGATTAGTGGGTGGGTTAATGTCGATTAGTGGGGATTTGTTGGAGGATTAATGTTGAAGAGTGGGTGGGTTAGTATAATCCCATTCGATAATTCAATTTAAGGTACTCGAACAAACTAATCTTCAGATTATAAAATTGGGGGGCTGATGACGTCACCACCCTCTAGACCAATAAAGGAATTTGGTTACGGAGAAATACGGAGAAACCGGGTGTGGCTTTTGCAAGACGACAACCTGAATGCTCCGCATTAACAAGTGCAAATATTTAGGGGCACAGTTTGCGGATTGTTTGCGCTGTAGTTTTATACCTGAGTAGTGCAGTTTTAGGCACCACCGGTAACAAGCATCTGGATGAACGCTCCTCCTCTTTAAACATTGTAAAATATCTTGCCGCGACATGTAGGGAAGACCACGTCTTCTGAGACAGCAGTGAATTCTTGCCTGCAGCTCTTGCACTGAAAAAAAAAGATATTTAGTCGCAAGCTTTGCAAGACACCGTTTTTGAGAAATTGCCGACTAAGCAAAATTGTTGGTAATTGCAAAGCTTGAGCAACTTATTTATTCACACTTTCGCCAATACGCACTTAACCTCGTCTCATGCTTAAAAATAACCTCTCCTCATTAGGCCATTCCTTTCTTCGAAAAAAGCCGCTTGTTAGCTGCAGCCTTTGCCAGCACTCCAATATTGATTTCGCTTTCATTTCTGAATCTAGGTTGCAGTTTTACGCTTAAATTTAGCAAATATTTTTTTCCTTAATAGAAAAACTGCTACATAGGACCGGCCTACGACGTGGCCTTCGAAGAAACGCTTTTCAAGGACCAATAAACACGAAGAAGCATGCTCATTTTACCCAAATCTTTTTTTTTCTTTCGAAAGCAATCAGGAGGACGAAATTGTATTATTAGCGCAATGGAGTTTCCAGATCGGCGCATCGATGAGAAAAACAGAAACGTTAAAGGGAAACATGGCAGCCGTGCTGGTAGCGAGACACTTCGGAGCAAGAGATGGAAAAAGAAATTGACCCTGGGAGCGACGGGAAGAAGCTCTTTTGGTATTTCTCTTTCCCTTGGCCAAGTCATTTTCATAACTGGCCTGAAATGCAGCGCTTCAACTGCCGCTAAATTGAAGCTGCCGAGGCGGCATTCAAAAATCTATGATTTGCCGTTTGAAGTTCTTTTCCCCTTATAAATATTTATTGGCGGCAATAATAGAATGGCGCCTGAATACTGAGAGAAAAGTCCGGACCACGGGGACCAGATATTCCATAGATTCATAGCAAAAACTTGCCTGTGACAACCACCCTGTGACCCTGGAAGTGTGGACGAGAAATGGGAGGCGCATGCTTTTGCTACAGAACTTTGATTCCCACTTTCTCCTCGTTAAAACCCAAAACAGAAGAGCACTGTGAAATATTCAAGCGTGCTTTATTTGCTTGACTAGCACCAAAGAATTATTTTACTGAATATATTTTACGACACAATGAATGATATAGAGCCTCTATGCTGTACTCTAGCCAGCGTTTTGGGCATAAAAAATTGTCATGCAACTGATAGCACAGTGTGCTCAGTGGTAGTGACTTGGTTAGCTGCAGGGGTTGCCATAACTGTTTACAATAGGCGTGACTGACACATCTTTCGCAGCAGTAAATAGTTAGCAAAGCATGTACTCTCAGCATCAGATGTGGTGCGCATTGGTTCAACTTGATTTCCCAGCCACTTTTCAGCAGCGCCTACTGTCCAGAAAGACGGGGAGGTGACCGTTTTCCTCCAGAGGCATGTAATTTCATTTGTTTCGTTCCGTGGCAATCTATCTAGACGTGAACGACGAAACGCGCCACGAGCGCAGCGAGCCATGCAAGCGCAACTGCTATATATTACTTTTAACCCGAAAGGGCTTTAACTGATACGCTCCACGAAGCCGGACCAAAATAATAAAATAAAATGGGAGAGAAGGTGGTTGTACTATATTTTTATGTAACAACGTGTTTCTCCAGGTGCAAACGATGTTTTATTTACGAACACCCTTTAAGCTAAGTTCGCGTTTGAGAAGGTCTCCTACGCACACTATAAACGACACGAGGTGTGCCGAATTGGACGTTTCCTTTTGTGTCTTAACACGTGAAATTTAGAAACAGCATCATATGGGAAAACGATCAGTTTAGTTTGTTTTATCCGACTGAGAAAAAAACACCGTTTTTTGGAACTACCGTTCCTACTGACTGTCGTCATCGAGCTGTAAGCTATTAAAAACATAGTTGCGCACAGGATGAAATGTTATTTAGAAAGCAATGAAGTCCTCCATAACTTTCAACGCAGGTTGAAAAAAGTGCTTCCCAATGTTAACGAAATTGATTAAAGTAATTAATCTATTTGTATCATGTCTAGATATCAACTCCCAAATCGATGAAATTTGATTTGGTTTTTATCTAGGCGTTCTACAAAGTTCTTCATGATAAACTAATTCTAAAGCTTATAGAAACTAGAATTCTGGTTATTTTTGTAACAAGGATGGCAGCAACTTGAGCGATCTCAGTCACTTTGTCGAGAACGTTCTGACCCTCTTCCAGGTAGTACATCTGGTGCTCGGCAGGGAAATGTTTTTGGCTATCTGGTTTTCGTGCTGCATATGAATGATACTGCTTAAATGGTTAGCCCATCAGTGCATGTCCGATTGTTCGCCGTCTATTGTGTTTCACTCAGAAAAGGTACCAACGATGATGATCAGAATGACCAGGAGACCGCTTTGAACAATGTTTTGAAACTGTGTTGCCAATTTGTCATGGTTCTGAATGGTAATCAAAAGTGTATATCTTCCTATGATCCCCCCCAAAATGCTACATGACTAAACATGCAAACTAGGTTAGCACTTTATTGAGCGAGCATCTACTGCTAATACGTAGGTGTCACTGTAACGAGAAATCAATAGCAAAATTTGCATTTAAGTAACATTTCCTCTTTCGCATTTCACAAATTGTCCTGTTTAAGACATAAACTTAAAAATGACCCTCCTAATATTAGGCTACTGTGTTCTTGTTCGATAATGAGGCCTAAATTGACGTACGCATGCATAGTGTGGGAAATGTTTACAGAATCTAACATAAAATGCTTTTAATAATAATAATAGTAGCACTCTACTACTGTTTTTATTATAAATTAATGAAACGTAAAGACTTTAACTCCAAGGAAAGTTTAGGTCGGAATTCTTTTCGCTGCTGTTAGCTAACTAACGTGGCAGTTTGGGCACGTTGTTATTGCATGGCAGGGTTTAACAGCACACACAGAGTGAGGACACAAGGAAAGAAACAAGCGCCGACTTACAACAGTTTATTTCGAACCTCCCCCCGGAGTATATAGGTATAACATGACCAACATCACGAATGCGCGATAAGCGAAACATCAACTCGGTCTGGACCCCACATTATACCGAAAGCTGTTATCTGCTGGACAAACTCGGCGTCACCACCTTGGTTCTGTTACCCTCATATCTGCTAAGGTAAACACAAGTTTTTGTTGCTTCCATGCACAATAATAGCAGTTTGGAATCATATACCTCTGCAACTACTACTATTAGTGCCTTTACTACTTTTTAATATGAATGCCCAACTACTACTATAAGTACCTTTTTGCCATGTTGCTTCTTTTTTGATCTCTATAACTTTGGTGTCCACCTTTCTCGGATTTAATGTTCTCAAAATTATATAAAGAAATGAAAATAAACATTTTTTTTTGTCGCAGGGAAACGGGATTCATTCTGCCGTTTCTTTAAGCATTCAGGAATAACGTGTGACTAGCGTACATACAAAAACCTTATAACTTTGAACACATAAGGTAAAGTAAAAAAATTATTTACCTGCTAAAACGGAGCACTAAACAGTAAGAAATATAAACTTCAACTCTGTCATCACCGCAAAATATGAATACAAGTGTGGCTGATAAAACTTTGGGCGAAACATGGCTATAGTTGTTTGTTTAGAGTGGGGTGCTGTTATAATAAAATATTCTGTAGCATTGATGTAATCAAAGCTATGTTAATGTAACCTGGCAAAAATATTGCACAGAAGCAGTAGTCACAAAAAGGTTAAAGTCTTAAAAAAACACAATTTCTATGATTTGTTGTTCTCTCACTGAATTAATTCGATCAACGAAAACAAAAAATAATTATGGAAAAGTTCATCTTATTGCAGGCTTGTCATTTTAATTCCACATATGAACATAAGTGTGCCTTTTCACACTACTAATTTCAGCATTGTTTTGTTAGTAGTTCCTGAGAAAAAGTAGAAATGTGTCGTAATGAAAACGCAAAATCTAAATAAACAGAGCGCATGTTCTGACAAATATTTAGCTTTTTGTAACTAGTGCTTCTGTGCAGATTTGTGCCGAGGTTCATTAATGTAACTTTGATTACACCATTGCTGCAGAATATTGCTGCTACTTAAAAAGTCTCACCCCATCTTAACTGTTGCCAAGCCATTAGCCCTATTACCTAGTAAAACAAGCCTTATATTACACGCCAGCATGGAAACCTATTTGCTGAAGAAACCCGGCGCCCGTGCTCTGTAATAATCTGTTAGGGTGTAAAATAAAAGAATTAAATTGGTCGCGAGCGGAATATGCACCCGCGGCGGCGCGAATAGATCAGCTTAGCTGACCTCTGCATTAGAATACTACGCCATCGCTTTAGCCTACAACTCCGCGTGTCAACTGCCAATCTGTCGCGCTGTGCTTCAGATGTCGTCTTCATCAACTTCCATCCTCTTCCAAGAGCAATGTGCAAAAAAAGGCGAAATGTCTTCATCAACTTCCATCCCTGCCTCTCGCACTGTGCTTGAGATATCGTCGACTTCATCAACTTTGGTCCGCTTCAATACACAGTGTGCAAAAAATTAGCTGCGGTTTAAGTGCAGTGGAACCTGGTTTTGAGAGCGAAAGCTGTGGTATATCGGGCTTAGCGTCTGTAACGTTGAGTGAGTTCCGGACAACTGCCAGCACCGGAGTTCATCGATGCGCCTGCGTCTTCATTCCCGTCAATGTCACCCGTTCATGAACGCCTCAGTACATAACTCGAAGATATGTTTCTGAGACATCTGTGTATTCACTAGACGCGCGCCATCTGCTGGATCATCGCCGTACATTGCGTCTTGGAAATTCAGTGGGTGCCGCATGATGGCGCTACGACTGCACGCCATGCACGAAGGAAATTAACCGGAAACCTACCTTGCTACTCGCTTAATTAGGATATCTGTAATTTTCAAGCTCATAATTAAATTCTCCATGCAGGCATCAGTACATAGCTCCAAGATACGTTTCTTAGACATCAGTGCATTCACTAGACGCACCTTAATTCACTTCGAGTCGAACAGTCGTGGCTTTTTTTTCAGCATGGTATCTATTACACGTGTTTCTATGCAGGAAAGAACTATATAGCTTATTTACAAAGCATAATAAGCCAGTAGCCGAGCAAGTTAAAGAAAATACAACGCCAAACAACTAAAATGCACGTCTTAACACAGATTAACTAAAACGGTGGCAAGAAAAGACATCAGTAACGGGAACCGGTCCGGTTGATAGTCACTGTCTTCGTAAGTGTATTTCAGCTGCTGCACCATCTGGCCGAAATGTGTGATGGGGGAGACGACAAGACAACAGGCTCAGCAGTTCGTTTCAACATGCGCGTTTTCAACAGGCTATGCAGTCTGAGCAAGAAAATCATGTCAGAGGGTTCGTGGTCATGTAGGGTGGTCATTAGGTAACGCACACTGTGAGAATCAAAAACAAAGTCTTTCTTCAGTGTCCTTTGTAGAGTGTGCCAAAATAATACTATCACATCATTTATTGGCCCTTAAAACCCCTGGTTGGCGGGGCATTACATTAGGGGGGGGGGGGGGGGGAGCGTTACATCGCAAGAATACAACAAACTGGTCACAATCAGTGCATATACAAATACTGGCAGGATATAAAGAGAAAATGTACATAAACCCATCAGAGAGAGTCGCCAAGCATATATAGAACTGTACTAAAACGCAGAAGTGACTTGTTAAATGCTTTAGTGGAGCCGTGCACGCGTAGAATGCTCATAGAGTTAAAGAGAGGGCGCGATGTTCTCAGGGCGGAAGCAGAATGGAGTCCCGAAATGAAGGAAAACAATGGTACAGTGTGTGGAATAAAGACAAACGGGCAATTTTCCGCCAGAGGCTCTATATCAAGAAATGATTTTATATTTGTAACGCTAGAGTGTGATCAAATAAGGCGGGATGCGTTTTTTTGAATAGCTTCTAGATTGTCCTTGCAGCCAATAAAGCAGTGTTCGATGGTTTCAGGTTCATCACATTGGCTACAATGAAGAGAAGAAACAATTTTTTTTTGTGAACCCACATTTTAACAGGTAGAACTTTGGCGTGGAAGTTCAAAGAAAAACGTTTTAACACAAGGCGAAATCGGCACTTTACGTACTTGTCTCAACACATCATGACCAATGCAATTAGAATAGAGAGAACGATACAATGGAGGCGGAAAGAGCTTAGATATCAATCTTTTTTTATAAATTGCTACGTGAAGCAGAGAATAAGTACTCATAAGAAAAGCGAACTGCAAAAAGAAAACGCGTTGAGTCATAAACTTCCTTCATGAAACCAAATAATATTGGCCACTGGATAAAATTAGAAGAGACCACTAAGTCGGGAAGAAGGTTCACAAAGTTAGTTTGCAGGGATGCTTTGATAATTCGATGGGAGCTGCCCCGCAAAAAGAAGAAACGTGAAACTAACTCGCTCACTTAGAGATGTGTCAAATCTAGTCCGCCAGCAGAAACAAGTAAATTTAAAACGGCCGCACAAAAAAAAATGCCTGCCTGCAACAACCGTTATGAACGCTTATTGCATTTCGGGCATTGCGAACACGCGTAAAAATATCCACACATACTTATACGTATATGCTTACACTTAACCAGCCCCGAATTCCTCTTAACACATCACTCGGGAGCATGTGATAAGAAGGAGCAATAGGCACCTTCGTATGACATTCGGTCAAGTGCACACTCCCGCCGCCGCGGTGGCTCAGTGGTTATGGCGCTCAGCTGCTGACCCGAAATACACGGGTTCGATGCTAGCCGCGGTGGTAGAATTTCGATGGAGGCGAATTTCTAGAGGCCCGTGTACTGTGCAATGTCAGTGCACGTTAAAGAACCCCAGGTGGCCTAAATTCCCGGAGCCCTTCACTACGGCGTCCATCACAGTGTGAGTCACTTTGGGACGTTAAACACCCAGAAACCAGAAACAGGTCTGAATAGGTTATCACACGACATCGGCTCAAAACAGACAAAAAAAAACAGTCGTGGTGGAGTGGAAGCGTCCCCGTCTCGCATTCCGAGGCCAGGGTTCGATTTCAACCTATGGCACAGTTTTCTTCTGTCTTTTTTTTTAAAGAATTGAGGCCGCTTCAAGGTCATATCATCGATGTTTAAGGACATTCGTGTAGACACAGCGAAATCGGCGCCGCTAGGCTAGTAAAGCTTTTGCTTTAAAAAGGCGGAATTAAGCGGCACCTGACGTGCAGGGAGCGAAACAGAACAGAGGGATATTTGAACCACTGCAGAAGGGTCGCCTCAAACAACAAGGAACTCTCGAGCCCCAAAGTGCATTCTGTCGCATTCTCATGAACCAATTAGATTGACAGTCCTTATAGTCGTCCCCATAAAAGTACTGGCGAAGCCATTGACAGCAGTCAAAACAATGGCGTGAAACTCGGATGGTTTATTGGACTGACCTGCGCCCGCAAATGAATTGAAGTCGGCGGTCGCGATAGCAGCAGGCGTGCTCGGTGGTCGTCGAAGGTGACAACCACCACCGCTGTTGTCCCCGCTCAATGCAAAGTTAGCGAACAACTTTCAGATAATGAGCGGAAAGCGCCTACAATCTCAAAAAACACTGAAGAGTTTGTGCGTGGCTACAATCATTGAGGATTGATTTGGTGGCATCTCGCCTCAACATCAAAGTTACATAGCCGCGTGCCGGTGGCTTTCAGTGTGAACGAACATTAAAAAGATTTTCGACAATATATTATACGCCCAGCAACGTGCAAGAGCAGTGTGCAGACTTTGGGTTGAGGGGAAGCAACGAATAATTCATTATTTATTATTCATTATTCATTCATTATTTATTATTCATATCATGAATAATTCATTGCTCTAACTTTCGTGTCACACCCGTTTGTCCATGAGAAGCTCGCGTAAAACGGTTAGTGTATTCGGTGCTAACCCTTGAGATTGCACGGAATTCACTCTCGTACACAACGGCACACGAGCGCCGTGTAGACCATGGTAATGAAACGACAAAGCAATTCTTCGCATTGAAAGTGTTTACTAAGCGCCGTTGGTTTTGTGTTGCTGTCCGATCGGTCACTTTTATCCGTCTCTTCACAGCGGTAGTCTCCATTCACACCCTCATTAGCACTGAATATGATGAGGTAGTCGTTGCGCCCTTGAAGCACAATAATCGTTCTAGAGATAGTTTTCATTACCTACAACCACTGCAAATGCCGTCATTTGCGCCGTAAGACTAGAACCGGATAACACAAACAATAGAGGTATTCGGCAATATCACCGACCTTTTTCAAAATATGTCTACACTGCGCCTGTGGTTTTTCGCCCGGTTTTTGTCTTGTTGTTGACTTGAAGCTGGCCCCGTCTTTTTTTTTTTTGTCTTTATTTGTTAACTTCTAGGCATTAGGCACTTTTGCTCCTCCGTGGCATTAGTAATGTGCAACTGTACACACTTTCGCCTCAGCCATTGCAAAGTTCAGCTAATGAATAATTCCACACAGCTATGCACCCTTTGAAACAGCTTCTGCACCTTTCTTGTCATCATTTGCTCCTCTCCACTTTTCAGTTTTTTGCTCGTCCTTAAAGGGGGACTAAAGAGGAATCTGAACTCGTCCTTTTTACCGAGGGAGCTCTATCTACACGTTCCGAGCATTCGTATAAACTTCAAATTATTATCCTGTGGAGCCGATTTCTCTAATTTAAATCGGATTAAATGTCCCGGCTCCCGCCTTTTTTTGAACTCAACACTGAAGGTAGGAAGAGTCAACCAACGCGTGGAGTGCCTTTCAGCCAGTCTCGTGGCGGCTTCGCTTTCGCTTTTATTGTGTTTTTTTTAGGTTTCTGTGAATAAATACTTTCAGTCGCAGTCAATATAGCCGCAAATTAGGCCCGCGGACGTAAAAATACGCGTGGACTCTGATTTACGTATCACTGCGCTGATGGCAGAGCGGCAAGGCGCCACGGGAATGGCTGAAAGGCACTCCACACGTTGGTTGACTCCTCCTATCTTCAGCGTTGAGTTGAATATACAGGCGGGAGCCGAGACGTTTTATCCGATTTAGATTTGGGAAATCGGCCGCAGAGGACAATAATTCGAAATTACTAAGAATGCTCGGAATGTGCAGATCGAGTTCCCGCGGTAAAAAGACGAGTTCAGATTTCACTTTAGTGCACCTTTAACGATGTTTCATTGATGAAAAAAAAAAAACTCTGCCACTCTTGTTGTAAAGCAAGCTTTCTTACAGACATAGTCTTGCAGTGGCGAAGAATGCTTCACAAAGAAAGAGAAAGAGGAGCTACAGGAGGAAGGAAACTTACTCGATCAGCCAGCCTTGGGGTTGTGAAGGCAAAAAGTAAATAGGGGAAAAAATTACATTATTACAACTATCCGAGCGAAAATCAGTGCACACAGGCAGTTTATTGCAGGATCAAGCCAAGTATGTCTAGTAGCACTCACAGGAGTGCGTATCTCATTTTCTTAGCGTCGCACTATATTATAGCGTATTGCTTGAGCATTGAACGCAATGAACAGATGGAGTGAGAGAAAACTTTTATTTAGCTCCGAAACTTTTGTCACCAATAGGCGGAGACCTTAGTTCAGGGCTCCTGTGGCTGCTAACGGCGACGTTCGCCCCATCAATCCTCTTTCGCTACTCTTCCAGGCTCTGGCTGGAGAGCGCTGCCTGCCACTGTTCCAATGTAGCATTTTATACTTTGGCAGCTGCCGTTATATTTTGGCAGTACCATGGAATTTGATATAGGTGTGGCTTGTCCCCGCACCAGGCACGTACGCTTTCATTTTGTGTGGGGAGAATTTTGTTTAGAACGTGAGAATTCAGAAAACTGTTTGTAATATTCTCCATTGAACCGACTGTTCCCTATTGAGCCACGGGTAATAATCTGGGTATCACATGGGGGCTCTCCGGAGGTGTTTCATGATATCGCACTACGTGTGAGGGACCGAGGTCAGTTCCCGTGAAGGCCTGCTGGGAACGTGAGATCTTGAAATATAAGGTTGGAAGTAGTTAGAAGAAGGTACAACACGCATGAGAAATCAAAGAACAGCAACTGAAAAGTAGTGACTGTGGTTTCACAAAATACCTTGCCACACGTGCTGCATGGATTGGAGATAATGCAGAGTATATTCAAGTGAAGTTTTCGGGCGCTTGAAGAGCCTTAAGAACAAAATCATGGCCAAGTGAAGGTCATTCCCTGCACTACATGGATAATAAGTTGCAGTCGTTGATATTGTGAAATTCAACAAGGTACAGCAGGCATCAAACAAAACGGTAATTACTCATTAGCAACCACCTGAGGTCGGCCACACGGCTGAAAAAAAAAGCGACACAGCTTCCTCATAACTACCGTAGTTCCAACTAAGCTAAAAAAGACAGCTAGCAAATGGCAGGGTGAGGGCGAATTGATCAACTCGAAGCGGAAACGAGGTTAATTTGATGCATTTATTCGCAGCAGCGCAAGCTTGCAGCCACATGGAAGCACTCGATTGATGGCTAACGGGTATATTACACTTTCTATTTAAATCTGCTTGAAAATGGCGAACTGCACCAGATACAGTGGCCTAACATCATTCGAGTCATTGATCCCTTCAGCATCCTGTTATCAATTGTTAGCTTTTCAATTTCATTTGTTCTGTGCAACGACTTCCATGAAGAGGCGGTGGTCGGCCCCAGCTAAAGCTTCGGATCAGGAAGAATTCTTCTTCAATGGTGATTATTATGCAACGCAGAATATTTCAACAGTCTTTATTTTGCTGCAGTCGTATAGCGGGTCTCCGGTAAAATGTAATGAGCAATTACTGCCTTGAGTAACACTGCGATGAAGCTACACTTCGAAACGCTTGTTGAAAATGGGTCCGAGAAAGTGATGTGAAGGGATGGAGTTCGTTAGAGTAATGGTAGGTTCCGAGAAGTAGGCACTTGGAGTGAGCGCATTAAATACGTTACCACATGAATATACCACATGAAATAAGGAAAAAAAAACAAGGAGCTAAAGCAGGTCTGGCAATTCCGCTAAAAGGGCGTTCACCTAAAAGAGCATGTAATGAAATTGCAGTGTATTCAAAAGATTATCCCAAGGGGGAGTATATTTCAAGCACTGGGATAACTGCTCATAGAAATTCACTCGACAAGCGTCCAGAGAAAAAACCTACGCAACTTTCTCAAAATCTGAACAGTTAAATAAAGTGAACAAAAGCCATGATCAGAATTATTTCTTTTTCTGAACTATGGATATATTGAGAGAGGTGTACACAATTTCTTAGTAGCCACGTGCCTAAGCTCAGATCGTTGCGAATGATTAAAGTTTTTTGTTCTTTTTTTTGCGCTGCACCATGCGCGAGATTTACTGTTTTGTCGTTTTTACTTGCTGGGTGTTACTTTCGGTGCAATTACTTCTTTGAATCTAGACAGCCAAAACGAGCACAAAAATTAATCTTCGTGCGCACTGCATTAAATTCAAAGTCTTTTTAAAAATGTGTATCCCTATATTCTGTGCCTCAGCGATGCCACAACAATAGAGGAAATGTGATTAGACGTGACCGCTGCTAGGGTCGGTGGTTTATTTTTTCTTTAGAAGAAGCGAGACTGCGAGGAGGTCACCTGCTGTGGGGCATAAACTGAGACTCGCATTTCATGCGATCCTGAATACCGTGCTGTATTAGCGATTCACTGTTGTACGACAACAAAGGGTAGACATTTGGATGGGTCAGTCACTGCGCATCTTGGCACAAGCAGAACACAGCCTAGCACAAATAAAATATCTCAAACAGTATACAGCGCATGCAACAACAAATTCATTGAAAAAGTGAAATGACATTTCGCACGCATTATGGTGCTGAGTATAAGAAATCAAAAGTGCGAATAGAAAGAACAGGAAAATAAACAAAGCAATCATCTTGTAAATATGAAAAATGGAGAGATTCTACCGCCTTTCCTGAGCCTCTTTTTCACTAATGTGTTAACAGATTTTTTTTTGCGTGGAAGATCATGGCCCCACTCCAGTTCCTACAGAGAGTTCTTAACAAATCTTCTTCCTCCGTGCGCTGTTTAAACAATGCCTGTATAACTGCCTATGTTTAAGCTGAATCAAATCATATTTCATAACATATGAGAGCTATATACATGAACACACAACCAAAGGAACAAGGGTCGAGGGGGAGCCTCAGTCTGCGTAACTAATGTTTCGACAGGAGGACTTGTTTTCGTTTGGGTCACGTTAGCTTTCTGGACATCTCCGTAAACCTCTGGTTCACAGGGATATTGACTATTGTCAAGTACCCTCTCTAATGCTATAGCCTATTCTCTTGATTGATTGAAGTATAATGTTGCTGATTCTATGAGCAATTGTCTTAATAAATACCTGTTGAGCAACAGACAGTATGCTAATTGGCCGTCACTTTTTCGACTATTCCCTGCTTGTATATTTGTATCCTTTTAGTATTCCTTCATGCTCGGCTACACCTGAGATCATTCATATTTGTGTGCACTGGGCTCCAAGCAATCCTAACATACTGTCTCTATCGTCCTCCAGCAGATCTCCAGTTGCTCAAACGTCTCCTGCCGCTTTCCCCCTCTGCCTTATTTTCAAGGCTTTCCTGACTTCCTTTTTAGTTCCGATCAAAATTTATAGTTCGTCGGCACCAGTATTTCTGCTAGTGGAGTGATTATGCTGGCTAACAATGCATACGACATAGAGATGAGCTTAGTTTCTATGACTTTATGCTGTTCTGTAACTTTATGCACTTATACCTAGCCTGAGCTCGTTTGGACACATTCACGAAATAGCGATATGCTTAAATTGGATTATTAATCGCCTTGAAACTATTACAACAAGTAAAAGTCAGACTAGCTCAGATCACATTGCAAATGGCATGCACGCCAGGCCTGTCACATGTGTCGCTCACAGGAAGTTGCAAGAGGAGTCTTGTGGGTGAAGGGTTGAAGACTTGCCTCAGTCGGCTAGCTATTTCGCTAAAGCCACCACGAGCCGCGCTTAGCTACGGCGTCGCCTGGCGGCTTCACCTGCACTCCGCTGCGGCGTTCAGTACAAGTGCTGGCCGCCCTCGCACCACACTTGCCCTGGCTTCGCAATGGGAAAGCGCCCGTGCTCTGAAACGTTGTGGAACTTATAGACGAAATTTTAGTTTAAAACACCCTCAGATTATATTAACGGCTTCGGCCGCGTCTTACAAGCAGCTATAGTGTTCATTTTACTGATCGATATCGTCCGCACTGCTGTCCGGTGCGCTCTGGGAATACTGATCGAGGGTTTTGTCGCGTATCAAGCGACGGATAAAAGCGGCGCCCCGCAACAAATCCTGCTTTTCAGCCTGCAAGAAGAATGTCACTGAACACAAGTTGACTAGGATGTAGTACATGCACTTATACCTGCCGAAATTTTTGTGGTGAGCAAATACAAATCACCATGCGTAGTGTGACAGGAACATGAAAGGGCAAGCGTAAAAGAGCCCTTTCCGCACCTGCTGCAGTGCTTGCACCGCTAAAGGCATTGAGTTATCTGCACATATTGGTACACATTTTTATGACGTGTTGGCAGCGTGCGCCGACGCATGGCGAATTTCATTAGGAAATTCAGAGGTGCATATCAGGGCTCAACGCAGCGTATCCACGCCGGAAGAGTGGCTCCAGAAGCCAGTGTTGCGAGGCTGAAGTTTTGCGCTCCGGAAACGATTTGTAGGCTGTCAAAATTTCGCGCCAGTAGTCACAGCAGCGCTAAGTCTCACTTGTTACTGTTTTTTTCTCACGTTCTGTCCTACATGTTAGGTTCTATCCCCATCGCCAGTTCTGCAGCAAAACGCAGAAGTCGCAGTACACGTACAGCCCAGTCACGCGATGTGCTCAAGAGGAATGTTTCCTGTCAGCATTTCTTTGGCAGAATCCAAGTTGGCGAGTGGACTGCGTATTAAAGTTGAAATAGAGGGCGCGAATGCTCTCTAGGGATGTCCGACGAGTTCTTGCTATTTATTTGCGTACGCATCTTTCGTTGAAAATAGAAGGCGTTCAAGATTTTATCATGATTTGGTTTTTCTCCGGGCGGGCGAACAGAGTTAGATGGCTGTCTCCATTTAAGCTGACTAGCGTGCATTAGCGCCCAACTTCTGAGCCATCCGCGTGCAACCATCCAGCCTGTAAATAACCAGCGCCACATTGGGGCCGCTGTGCTGATATATGAGATAATAACGGCATTGGAGTTTTTCATTTGGTGCGTTATGTGATGTTATATTTGTGTGACATTAATGCAACGGCCATTGTTAGGGGATAGATGAGTAAAACAGGACACGGGGCAAAACGAAATATGTTTGTTCCTTAAAGCCACCTATCATTTAAGCGTGCATTCATATTCATTATCTATTTAGCTGACAAAAAAAGTTGCAAACTGAGCCTTGATGAAGCAGGAAGAACTAAAGAAAGAGCGAATTCCTTCCCTGGTTAACGTGAGAGTTTATTTCTTGCAGTCAGCCATTCGTCTCGAATTATTAATGTTTGCTCTTGGCGTTAGTACAGAGAAATTATTTCAGCAGCAAGGTACATGTGATTCAAAACGTGACATCGTGGAGTTCTCCGGGCTCTAAGAAAGTTATAATGAGTTTACTGCTCGCTCCAGAGCTCTGTATTTGTTTTCCCGACTTCTAGGATGGCCTGAAAGCGCAAAAGAGTAATGCTGACGGGGAAGTGGCACCGGAAGATGTGGAGAAAGCTATGAAGAATATCCTGGGGCGCCAGAGCCACCGTGCCTTTTGGCGTCCCTAAAGACAACCACCAAGGAACAGTGAAGGAAATGGAAGTATGAAGGGCAGTAACTGCACAAACCATGTTCGCAACCTAAGTGGTGCACGCCTTTTATCGACCAAGAGCTGCTACTAGTGCAACATGTTCCGACAATAGAGCAAGCTCGGTTCGCTGTCACCTACAAACATGTCCATAAGCTGGCGTCACCAAATCGAACCAAAACGCAAGTCCATTTGACATGGACGAAACGAAAGAGCAGCATTTGTGACACGAAAGGAGAAAAAAGTTTTGAAGAAAGCAAGAAACTCAAAAATATTCAACACGATGGCAAGACAGGCGAGTTGGTGATGCATACTTCTTGAAAAATAGCGCAAAAAGACGAGTACATCAAAGAACGGAAACCACGGGACCAGCGCTAGCACACAACTCAAAAAATATTGCGTAGCCAAGCTACTCAGAAAGACTCGCTGTACAACTTCCGAGTGTGTAACGGGTCAATGAAGAAAAACGGTGCCGGATTCAATCTGGACACGTCGTACGTCATGCAAATAGGCTCACGGAGATTGTGTAGATGCCCCTGGAGCCAACTTGATGTGCATTCTTTACGAACTGGTAGACTGTTGTCTTAATTTAGGAAGCGCGTCTTATTTGGTGCTATGCACTGTATTATTTTGCTCCAGGAATCGCGCCACAATACGGCATTTCTAAATTTCTAAAATTATAAAATTTTACTTTGTTCTGCTTCAGCTGGCCTTTTCACATTTACTGGACGTCATGCGAGGAAGGCAGCAAATAATACTTAATATTTGCTTGTCAGTACTTCGGAATAATAAGGACAATGCCATGATTTGCAAATTTGTGTCGCGTTTTGCCCCAGTCTCCCCTAATCCTCTCCGGTCTTAGTCATTTTATCTGTTTTTACTCTTCAGGGGTTATCCTTTTCCATGTCGGAGGCCCCTGCGCGAATGAACCGCTTCCTTTCGGCGTATGTCTAATAGCGAACTGCGCAGTAGTTGCAGTGTAGTGTGCTTGTAGTACTGTAGTGGTAGTGTAGCGCAAGTTCAATAGTGCAGATGCTTTCGTCTGCAACTCCAACTATGTCATCACATAGAAGCTGCCACCATGTTCACTCGTCCCCTTCACAGCTAATACAGCAGAGACGAAAATTATACGTTAACTGCTTTTATACGTCGGATATAACCTTCGCTCTGAATAAGGCGAATATTGGCGAATGCCTTCATCCCAAAATCCCGGATTCTACAATGCTCTCAACAGAAAGGGCAGAGAGGATTCAAGAATTTAAGCGGCGGCACCTCGCCAGGTCTTGCGGCCAGAGTAAACAAGCTTTAGGCGCCTGCGAAGCTGTTGAAAAATGCATGTCACCACAGCTCAAGTCGCACAAGGCTCTTTTACGTGATTTGGTCTCAGTTAAGACAGGAAGTCAACTCTAAATTACACTGACAAGGGTCCTTGCGAGACGCGTTACCCAACTCCACTAGCTTAACGATATGATTCCACGTGATTCGATTGATGTTCATGAATGGTTATTACAGTTGCATTTTTAATGCGAATGATGCCAGCAGTACGCAAAAAGTCCGCATAATGAGACCCTGGCGTCGAGAAATGAAAGAATAACAACAAAATTATGCGTTTTTCCATAAATTGCGAGTCCCATCTTTGTTTTATTATTGTTGTTAATATTGGCGGTTGTTCACTGCGCGCGACAAGTGTGGCTAATCCGATTTCAGGGCTCTGTCGTGCTGAAAATGTGCTGTTTCGTTATATCGGCGAGCCTAATGCATGATGCATGTCCGCACGAGAGAGGGTAGTTACTCAGATCTTAGCGAACCGCCACGGAAAAGCCGCACGCATGTCTTTGGTGAAACGCTCCGACTAAACGACGCGGTCGTGATTTATGAATGGGATGTGAATAGGATATTAGAGCCCGCGTCTCGTGTCGGGGCTTTTAGCGCTCAAATACGATATGTTCCATCGCAGAGAGCGCGGCCGATTGAGAGCTTGAAGCTTTCCAAGGCGGTGCTTTACAAAGCTCCTCTCGCACGTCTCGGAGCCCAGCCAAAGCCGCTTGGCGCGATTTCTGGTAACGATTGCTGCGCAATTTGAGCTCCCCTCGCTTCATTATAGGACTCAATGCGGTTAATTTTCCACATCGCGAGAAATGATTGCAGATGCACTTATATTTGGAGCACAGTGGGTTAAAATCGGAGTGGTTAGGCCAATAAACCATATAAAAAAGATCGATAGAACACAGGAAACCGTGTTTCTTTTTTGGTTTCAAGTACTGTTGGCTTCTTTCAATTGTACGTCGTAACCACTTTGCTACTCTTGTCAGCCACGTGTATAGAGGTTTTTTCACCTAAAACTTTACACAATTTTTAAAAATCGGATTTTGAATTAGAAGAGCGCTTTTATTGGCATAGCATTGTCAATGGTGCATTACATCGCAATAAAGGCAAGACGTGCTAACAATCTGCTTGGTTAACTTATTTAACTTTTTAACCATAACTGTTAGGCTCCTAAATTATTGAGAGGCGTGTAGCCCACCGTAATTAATAACTATATCAGTGTATAGAATTTCAAAAACGCCGTTACCCTCGGCGCTGTGACCCAACAAATTTTGGCTCTTTCGATGAGCTATGTTCACTGGAGAGGTTGCTTTGCCTGCAGTCTTCTCGAAAGCGAATGTATTTTGGCGCGATGAAGCCAAAATTTGTTTAGCAACACCTCCGAGGGCAACCATGTTCTCGAAATTCTAAAAACTGATATGGATATTGCTTATGGTGGGCTACACGCCTCTCAATAATTAAGGAGCCTGACAGTGATAGCTAAACGTTAACTGTTCAGTATTAGTTAACCAGCGTGCTAGTTAGCGCATCTTAGCTGTAGTCTGATGTACTGCTCCGCTGACAGTGCTATGCCGAAAAAGAGCGCTCTTCTAAAAATTGTGTACACGCTTAGCTGAAACACCGTGTGTGTGTGTGTGTGTGTTTGTGTGTGTGTGTGTGTGTGTGTGTATGTGTGCGTGTGTGTGTGTGTGTGTGTGTGTGTGTGTGTGTGTGTGTGTGTGTGTGTGTGTGTGTGTGTGTGTGTGTGTGTGTGTGTGTGTGCGTGTGTGTGTGTGTGTGTGTGTGTGTGTGTGTGTGTGTGTGCGCGCGCGTGTGTGTGTGTGTGTGTGTGTGTGTGTGTGTGTGTGTGTGTGTGTGTGTGTGTGTGTGTGTGTGTGTGTGCGTGCGTGCGTGTGTGTGTGTGTGTGTGTGTGTGTGTGTGTGTGTGTGTGTGTGTGTGTGTGTGTGTGTGTGTGTGTGTGTGTGTGTGTGTGTGTGTGTGTGTGTGTGTGTGTGTGTGTGTGTGTGTGTGTGTGTGTGTGTGTGTGTGCGTGCGTGTGTGTGCGTGTGTGTGTGTGTGTGTGTGTGTGTGTGTGTGTGTGTGTGTGTGTGTGTGTGTGTGTGTGTGTGTGTGTGTGTGTGTGTGTGTGTGTGTATGCATGTACGTATGACTGTATGTATGTATGTATGTATGTATGCATGCATGCATGTATCCCCTATTGAAAAATCCGATATGAATTTTAAACCAGAACCGCATACAGGGTTATTGTACAGGATTTGATTTTGCGATACCGGATTAGTGGAGTATCCTGTATGAAACAGGATAGCTCTGTATTTTACAGGATAGCCCTCTATCAGAGGACAAAGGCAGAAATGAAATGCTTCAAATATATCCCACTCGTACTAAATCTGCACAAAAACTGGGGCATTGCTCCAAGTGCCATAAGTGTACATGCCAAATGCTTCAATACACAGAGCCTCAGAAACTGGTAATCTGCGATTATCTGTGACTCGCATTGCAGTCGATGTGCAATGGTGTTATTTGCTCCCAGGTTTCACCAAGTATTGGTAGCTTGCTGAGTAATGCATAAAAAACTGCAAAAGATGTTTATTGCGCATGTCTTTGACCAGCTCACTCAGATAATGGTTTAGCTTCTTGAGACGATCTGTCGATGCAGGCTTCTCTAGAGGGTGCGGGCTAATGAAGCATCGGCAGAAAAGAAAATATGATTGCTAGTATATAATCCCCTCAGCTGATCAATGGATTGGGTACTGACACACAGCACAATGCATGGAGCACTGCCACATGCAACTTACGGCCAATGACTTGCAGTTTTTCCGGTGTCATTGCTTTTCTACCCACTGCGGAGCATTCTGTTTTGAGGTAGTGATGGCAAGCTTGGCCTGTCACGCACCTTTCCAGGAGCTGTGGGGTCGTCCACAGGCTACGGGCCATGTCCATAGAAAAACGCGACTCCTTCGGTGCCACCATAAGTGCTGCCCACTTTGTTGAAGGCATAAAAATGCCCTTCCCGAGGTGGACCTGCATGCAGCCGCAATGCATATCTTTGAACGAGGAGTAACAAAGCAATTTAACAGGGCGTCCCAGCTAATTTTAGCCAGGGTTTAAAAATATTCTGCCGCACGTGACAATGGTACCAAAGTCATGTTGCTGGCATTTGCATGGAGCAACTCACGCTATTTTTTCTATTGTGCTTAACTGCATAATAGTCGAGATTAATTAACCAACTTCTCAAGAAATAAAGATATAGGCGAAAAAGCCCAATGAAAAAGTTGTAGAACGGCCCCCGAAACGTCCCATTCAACAGTTTCTAACCATGCATCTATTACGTATCGTTTCTTTCTTTTTTTTCGCTCCCTGCACATGCCCGTGAAATACAAAAAATACCACGTGAGGTGTCCGCTTGCGCCCACGACTGCAGTGCACTCAGACGTTCGGCCCAACAAACAAACAGCTCATTTAGCCAGGTGTGCTGCAGCTTGAAAGTGATTCTGAGGTTTTATTAATCTAGATTCAGAGCTATCGGAGCATCCATGAGCCCCGCGAGCATGTAGGAAGGAAAGCTGAGGAGAGGCCCTCGATCGCCATCAGAGCTGCGCGCCGAAAAGTGTGCCGGAAGTCCCGCGCTTTCGGAAGGACTACTGGGAGTCTTTGGCCGACGGCGCAGCCAATGATAACGCTATGCGCAGCGGCGTCGTCTACTGCGCTTGCGCAAGCGCGCCGAGACGGCAGCCAAGAAGGGGAGGAGCGGCTTCAGAATATCTGCCGTGACTGCCTCTCCTGAGCCGCGAGCAACGCGCCAAACCGCCAAACGCATCGTCCGCGGCGCGGCCGCCGTCCTCTTCCTCACCCTCAAGTAAGCACGGAGCAGACAACTCACGTTGCATGGCGTCGGCTGCATGGCAGCGGGAAAAAAGCGGCTGTCCCGGTCCGACACCGCCGCCATACCACCGACGCTGTGCTCCTCTGACCTCGTCGAGGCTCTTCGCAAGAACAAGCAAGAAATGACTAGTAAAACACACATCTTTGTTTACTGTTGCCTTTATGACGATCTCAAACCTGAATTCATGTATAGTGATTTTCGTTTGGGCTGCGCATTTGCCATGTTTTTTTTCTTTTTTCTGGGAGTGCGCATTATCAACACCACCGACCGTTTGAATCGAGAGCAAGGCGAGCAAAAAAAGCAACGGAGCTGGTGGACCCAGATAGAGCTTTTAGAGTCAGTGCTATGCACGCACGCCTCACTCGACGCCTCAGGGCGAGTCTTCAGACAGGACCCGTGTTGATGAGCGAAGGCGACATCTGCCCGGCCTGCTCTCAGGCTTTGCATCTGGGCAGTCTACCCTGCCGTAGACGCACGCCACAGGGAGCAAAGCCCATAGCAGCAGTGTATTCTTGCTTGCTTGCTAGGCGTTCGATCTGGCTTCCCGCAAGAACAAAGAGAAAATGCCCTTTAAAACAACCTAAGCAAGTCGATTTACTGTTCCCTTTATGAGTGTCATAAGAGCTGTGAAAATACCGCCGGGAAGCAGTAAAAGATAACGTTTTATCGTTTTGCCTGGCAATCATACGAGAGAAAAACGAAACAGCGCTGCCGAGAGCAGTACGGCGTGCAGGGTAAACAGGCCAGCGTAGAGAGAGAAGCGATAGAGAAAATTTTCAGGTGAAAGCTGTGATCGCACAAAACACAAAAACTAAACAAATCTGCGCCACACGCGCGAGTGTCAGGTATACTGTCCGAGAACAAACTGCGCGAGCGAGTACTACTGGCCATATTTACAAAGCATAAAAAAGCAATGTATTTACAAATCCGCGCGCACGTATCGTCCTGCCACTAATAAGTCACGCGCGCGGCACACTGCAAGCGGCTGGGGGATGCACCCGGCCGCATATCAGCCGAAGTAGCATGAGCGCGGAGCGTTCAGGTCACCTCGCGCACTACCAGGAGATGTGCAAGCGGAACGTCAAGCCCGCCTGCTCGATGTGTGCACAGAGCTCTAGAAGCCGACACACGGTTAAAAAACGAGCCGCAAAATAATAAAAATTGCCTCTAACCTGAGTGTGCACATATCCTGTAGGTGTCCGAGGCCGCTGCTGCACAGGAAGGTTCTCGGCACACATCACGCACAAGCTTGACGTTGCAGAATGTGCGACCGCATACCAAAGCATTGTTTTTTTTTTTTAAAACGCGTCAGCATTTCCAGTTTCCAAAAGCTGCAACATCACGCGCTGAAGAACTTAAGCAGGTCATGCCTGCTGTTCTTTCCGGAGACTGCGCTCAAGCGCGACCCCGCTGTCGTTTGGACCGAGAGAGCGAGAAAGCAAAAAAACAGCGGTGGTGATCCACCCTGCTGGTAAATACCGACGTTCCTCTCAGAGCATCGTCGGTATATGGGCATATGTGCGTATACTAGAAGGCACATATGCCCGACCCTGCATCTCAGGGCAGATCTTCAGTACGACCTGTGTTACTGAGGAAGTGTTTGTGGTCGGCGCGCTCCGCGAGTTTTCTTTTTGCAACACCTTCCCAAAGACTGTTTTGGTGTTGACTACACTCCTAAAACGAACCGCTCGCGCCTGGAGGCGCAACCAAGGAGCCACGGACAAAAAGCGCGCCCGGCCGAGAACGAGTTTTATTTTACAACACAAACATGGTGTACGCCAGTGTGCATGCGACGCAGAGCACAAAAGCGGAAGAAAGAACCTGTGTTCTAACGAGGTGCCGCTATCGGAAAGCACGCATTTCACGGCTCCTTCCGCTGCCTCATACAAGTGGGTACGGCCGCTTTCCGCGCGCGCCGCGCGTGAGGTGGCGCCTTTTGTTCTGGAGCAGTGGTGCCACCATACCAGCGCACGAGGCAAGCGTCAGGCCGTGACGTCAAAGAGATGCGGCGGCGCTGCCGTCAGCAGTGACTTTCGTTGTGGAGGCAAAAAGCGGGACCTTCCACATCGGGTGCGCCACGCTTGCGTGTTTTTGCGCACAATTCACACGCCGACAAATTGTGGTGTTGTTGGTTGAGCCGCAATAGAGAAAGGAAGCGGCATAAGTTTCCACGAGTTTAAGCCAGTCAGACAGGCTCGAAAGCGACGGGCAGGGGCCGAGGAGCAAGACAAGGTCGGCGACGGACCGGCTTCGCGGCTAATTATTACCGCCGAGCTCGTTTCAACCGTTGGGTTATTATGCTTCGTTTCAGCATTCAAATCTAATAAGTTGGTTCGTGTCTCTGACTTCGCATGGTTGCTGTTCGGTCGCGTGGTGAACTGTGCAAAAATCAAGTAACGCCAGCAACACGTTCTCATTCTGTCGTGCTCTCAGCTTAGTTTAGGCACGATATACTGTGTGCTTGGGATCGCAGGTTTAAAGTAGCGGGCCATTTTCAGATGTTTATCACCTGGACAACGTCCCGAGCATCACTTCGCGCAAAAAAAAAGACAAAAATCTGCCGCCAGTTGCCTTCAGCGTTCACACCATGTCGCGCTTGAAGAAGCACCGAACTCGGGTAGTAGCACGCAGGACGGTTTTTTTTCTTTTCTTTTTGCATTTTCCGCGGATTTCAACAAGTGTGTCGTTTCAATACCGGTCCAACAACGCTAGGATCTCGACAAATTGCACAGTGATTTCCCAAATTATTAGAATTTTCACACTGTAGCTCGATCTCAACCTGGCGAACACAGCAAATTTCACGCCAAAAGCCGCTCCGATCAAGCAGAATGCGCACACATAAATAAATTCTAAAATAAGAAGCAAACTTTTATAGCTTAGCAGACTGAGCGTAAATTTCATTTAGAGCTGGAGGAAAACGTCTATGCATGCACTCGTGGCGCTCCCGGATCGCATTTACCTTATTCAAAACAGCTCTATTGTTCATTAATTTCCAAGGTCTCCGGAGTGAAGCGGCTTGGTGAAAATAGGAAGCACATTACAAGGTTCGTCGTGTGAGAAAGCTGATTCGCGTCCTGCATCACGTTGTCCTATCATGCACTAGCAATCGGATATGCTTTATAGGCCCATAAGCTGAGAACTGTGGACCGATTGGTTCCGCCCCATACCTCTCGCTTTCACCCGCCGTAGCGCTGCGCTTTTACTCGTCGCCAACTAGGAGCGGAGAAGCACCCGATGCAGCACTTCGCCTACCAATCCCTTCTGGCGGACAGGCTGAGAAAGTGCAGAACTACTCTCCGGACAGGCCGCCATTGGAATCTGAACCTGGCAACGTTTAACGCTAGAACTTTAGCTAGTGAGGCTAGCCTAGCAGTGCTGTTTGAGGAACTAGCGGGAATTAAATGGGATGTGATAGGGCTTAGCGAAGTTAGGAGGACAGGTGAGGCGTATACAGTACTAAAGGACGGACACATACTGTGCTATCGCGGGTTAGAGGATAGACGAGAACTAGGTGTGGGTTTCCTCATTAATAAGGATATAGCTGGCAACGTAGAGGAGTTCTACAGTATTAACGAGAGGGTAGCAGCTATAGTAATTAGGCTGAATAGGAGGTACAAGCTGAAAGTGGTGCAGGCCTACGCACCCACATCCAGCCATGATGACCAGACCGTTGAAAGCTTCTATGAGGACGTAGAATCAGCAATGAATAAAGCAAAATCGCAGTACACTGTACTGATGGGCGACTTCAATGCGAAGGTGGGCAAGAAGCAGGCTGACGACCACGCGGTAGGTGACTATGGGATAGGCTCTAGAAATAGCAGGGGAGAGTTATTAGTCGAATTAGCGGATAGAAATAATTTACGGATCATGAATACCTTCTTCCGCAAACGAGAAAACAGGAAGTGGACCTGGAAGAGCCCCAATGGTGAGATTAAAAATGAAATCGACTTCATACTATGCGCTAAACCTGGCATCATTCAGGATGTGGCCGTCCTCGGAAGGGTGCGTTGCAATGACCATAGAATGGTAAGGTCTAGAATTAGCTTAGACTTGAAGAGGGAACGGAAGAAGCTAGCGAAGAAGAAGACCATTAACGAGTTAGCCGTAAGAGGGAAAGCACAGGAGTTTAGGATAGCGCTGCAAAACAGATATTCGGCTTTAACTGAGGAAGATGATCTTGATGTTCATTCAATGCACGATAACCTGACATCAATAATTACGGAGTGCGCAGTAGAAGTAGGCGGTAGGACAGTTCGAAAAGATACCGGGAAGCTATCTCAGGTGACGAAAGATCTGATTAAGAAGCGCCAAAACATGAAGGCATCTAACACTACCGATAGAACAGAACTAACGGAGCTATCAAAGTTAATAAATAAGCGCAAGGTAGCCGACATAAGGAAGTTTAATATGGAGAGAATCGAGCATGCTATAAAGAACAGAGGTAGCCTAAAAACAGTGAAGAGGAAACTAGGCATAGGTAAAAACCAGATGTATGCATTAAGAGACAAGCAGGGCAATGTCATTAGCAATATGGATAAGATAGTTAACGTAGCCGAAGAGTTCTACACAGACCTGTACAGTAGCCAACGTAATCAGAGCGCTAATGAGAAAGACAGCAGTGCACAGCAATGCGTCATCCCGCCAGTAACGAAAGATGAAGTAAAGAAAGCCTTAGAAGCAATGAAAAGGGGAAAAGCAGCTGGAGAGGATCAGGTAACAGCAGATCTGTTGAAGGATGGAGGGGACATCGTGCTAGAAAAACTAGCCACCCTGTATACGCAATGCCTTATGACCTCAACTGTACCAAAAGCTTGGAAGAATGCAAACATTATCTTAATTCATAAGAAGGGAGACGCCAAGGACTTGAAAAATTACAGGCCGATCAGCTTACTATCCGTTGCCTACAATTTACTAAGGTAATCGCTAATAGAGTCAGGGCAACGTTAGACTTTAATCAACCAAATGATCAGGCAGGCTTTCGTAAAGGATATTCCACAATAGATCATATTCACACTATCAATCAGGTGATAGAGAAATGCGCAGAATATAACCAACCTCTATATATAGCTTTCATTGATTACGAGAAAGCATTCGACTCAGTGGAAACCTCAGCAGTCATACAGGCATTGCGTAATCAGGGGGTAGAAGAGCCTTATGTCAAAATACTGGAAGATATATATAGCAACTGCACAGCTACTATAGTCCTCCATAAAGTCAGCAATAAAATTCCAATAAGGAAGGGCGTCAGGCAAGGAGACACGATCTCGCCAATGCTGTTCACCGCATGTTTGCAGGAGGTATTTCGAAGCCTGAATTGGGAACAGTTGGGAATAAGGATAAATGGAGAATACCTAAATAATCTGCGATTTGCTGATGACATTGCCTTGCTGAGTCACTCAGGAGGTGAACTGCAAATCATGATCAACGAGTTAGACAGGCAGAGCAGATCGATGGGTCTAAAAATTAACATGCAGAAAACCAAGGTAATGTTCAACAGCCTAGCAAGGGAACAACAGTTCACAATTGGCAGCGAGAGCCTAGAAATTGTGCCGGAATACGTCTACTGAGGGCAGGTAGTGACAGCTGATCCAGATCATGAGAGGGAGATAACTAGAAGGATAAGAATGGGCTGGAGCGCATATGGCAAATTCTCGCAGATCATGAGTGGCAGTTTACCAATTTCCCTCAAGAGGAAAGTGTACAACAGCATAATCTTACCGGTACTCACCTACGGGGCAGAAACGTGGAGGCTAACGAAAAGAGTTCAGCTTAAGTTAAGGACAACGCAGCGAGCCATGGAAAGAAAAATGATAGGTGTAACGTTAAGAGATCGGAAGCGGGCAGAGTGGGTGAGGGAACAAACACGGGTTAATGACATCCTAGTCGAAATCAAGAGAAAGAAATGGGCTTGGGCAGGGCATGTAATGCGAAGGCAAGATAACCGCTGGTCCTTAAGGGTAACGGAGTGGGTTCCAAGAGAAAGTAAGCGTAGCAGGGGGCGGCAGAAGGTTAGGTGGGCGGATGAGATTAAGAAGTTCGCAGGCAAAGGGTGGATGCAGCTGGCAAAGGACAGGGTTAATTGGAGAGACATGGGAGAGGCCTTTGCCCTGCAGTGGGTGTAGTAAGGCTGATGATGATGATGATGACTCTCCGAGCATTAAAAACAAAATGTTCCTAACCACAAGCGACGCGGACGCTTTGAAATATTCGCGTACATCAGTTGATTTCGAAGGCAGCGTCGCTTGGCGCAGTGCAGGCATGCTGCGTTTTTGCCTACGCCCTGCGCCACTTCCGACCGCAGCGCCACCTTTGTTTGCAAACATGACGCTCGTCTATAGCCTTCTTCGGCGGGTCGAATGTCGGACCTCAAATGGGTGCTCACGTTGCTCACGTTCTTCCTCGTGCCCGTCAGGCTCTCTGGCTTATAATTTATAAAATAAAGAAAAAAAAGGCTGAGCATGGTGGCATCACCCCGTTACAAGGGGACACTCCTAGCTTGGGTGGGTGGGGACGCACCTTCCCATCCATCCATCCATCCATCCATCCATCCATCCATCCATCCATCCATCCATCCATCCATCCATCCATCCATCCATCCATCCATCCATCCATCCATCCATCCATCCATCCATCCATCCATCCATCCATCCATCCATCCATCCATCCATCCATCCATCCATCCATCCATCCATCCATCCATCCATCCATCCATCCATCCATCCACCCACCTCCCCACCCACCGCACCAGCGCTGCCTCTCCTTTGGCAGTCATTTCCGCACGTCGCCGGCGGAGCGCATTCAGTCAGCAACGCCTCGATAGGTACGCGTGCTGCTCGCACCGCTGGCACTCCCTCTTTCATTGTGTGCACGTGCAGTCCTTCTCGCAAGTGCACAAAAGAGGGGTTGCCGCTCGTTGTGAGTCGCGGCGTTCAGAGAGTGGAGAAACTTATTGTTGCGTCGGGGGCTGTCACAATAGTTCTCTGAACACCAAGGGTCAAGAGCTTCCCGTGGAATTCTACAGATTTCCTACATTCTTGGGGAAAATATTTTAATATTGGTAAATTGTAAGGTACTGTAATGGAAATATTTAAGGTAATGGCCCCTCCTTTCAATGTGTAGCGAAATCTTTTGAAAATTTTCCATCGCTCGCATCGAGCAGTTGACGATAGCAAAAAAGTCAATAGCAATAAATTAAATGCAGTTGCCTGTAGATGGGATATTATTGCAGTCAAATCTTCCAATATATTAAAAAATACGTTCATACACTCGTTCCCATTCAAACATGATTTTGTCCGGAATGGTTGAGTATGAAATGGTTCTTAACGAGATAAGCCAAGCCTGGATAACTGATGAGCAGGGTGGAGTAAGCTTTTTTCTCTTGCTAAACATGTTTGGTATGTTGGACATATAATATTATTTCTGACCAGTTTCCGTTGTAATTAATTAAGCATGCAGTGTTTAGTCGTAGAGCTCGCGCTAACGATTCTCATTTTTATAATTTTTTTGCCAGTAAAGCCCTCCTCCGGTCAAGTAATGCAAAAAAATATTGTGGAGACTGACATCAACAGCTGCGTTATGCAGATGCGTGTGAGGCAAGGTCAGTGACCGCCTCATTGTTCCGACGTGTGACGCATGGCTCGATTTCCGAAGTTACTTTTCTACATGTAAAAAAAATTCTAGGAATAAAGGTACTGAAAGTATCATACCCTTAAAGGTGGAGCTTCTGTTCTCCGAAATATTTATGATCGCCGCCAAGACCGCTGAAAGGCGGGGCTCAGCGGAGCTGAGAGTGCGGTAGTATTGGTGCTCGAACCTGGCTAACGTCGCGCTGAAGGTCAGCTGCGTCACTTTTGACTTTTCAGGGGATATATCCTTGATCCTTCTTTTTTGCGTTTGAAATTTGAGAAAATAATGTACGCAAAAAAAATGGTAACAATTGTGCTTATAAAATAAACATGGATAGAATTCCCCTGAAATGTCCAAAAAGAATAGGAACTGAAAAGCCCAACGTGTATGCATGAATGGTTCATGGCACCATTCTAACATGTCTTACCCACCCCTATACTTAGCTCACGGAAATGAAATCTGCGGCCCCAGTCGGCGAAGTGGTGCTAATCGGGCTGCTCGTCAGGCAGACGACGTGTATCTATGAAATCAGAAACTAAGCTATTTGCTTAGTATATGCTGCCTGCAAAGTGAAGGCTTCTCAGTATTACGGGCTAAAACAGGTTGCGGACTTTGGCACGCTGATTGACTGCAGTTGGAGTAAAATTCCACGAGTCGATGGCTAGGTGGCTTAATTGAGCAGCTAGGGTTCAGCCTTGTCCGCCCGTCCGTCCAGCGGCAGTCGGCGAACATGGCGTCCGCATCGCAGCGCGCTCCACGAAAGGGCATTCCGACAGCGTGTGAGCGCACGGTTTTGATAAGGCAGCGCGGCATTGGCGCAGTGTTTGATAAGGCGCCGGTGCAGGCTACGCGCCAGCTTTTGATGCTTCTCTTTTTCCCTGGGGCCGTTCCTTGCTCGATAAACACGCCTCTTCAAACAGGAAGTGTTCTGGCTGTATTTTTCAGAATAAAAAAAACGTTCAACAAAACCATGTATGTGTTATCGCGCTTCTCCGAACGCTGCCCCCCCCCCTCCCCTTCAAAGGTGTACAACAGTCCATCTGCGGACCAAGTGCCAAAACCACGCGGCACATCTCTCTGAATGCAGGTCTGGTTTGTCCGATTTGCACTCTGAACCAGATTGGTCTGTCCGGTTTGGACTCCCTACCGGACTGTTCTCTCCGGTTTGAGCTCCATACCGGACTGGTCTGTTCGGTTTGAGCTCCGTACCGGACGGGTCTGTCCGGTTGGAGCTCCGTGCCGGACCGGTCTGGCCGGTATGAGCTTCGAACCAGGCGTGGTCTGTCCGGCTTGAGTTCCATACCGGACTGGTCTGTCCGGTTTGAGCTCCGTACCGGACCGGTCTGTCCGGTATGAACTTCGAACTGGGCACGGTCTGTTCGGTATGAGTTCCATACCGGACTGGTCTGTTCGATTTGGGAGCCACACCGGACCGATTAGAAACCGATATGTTCCGGTAAAATCCGGTTCGCCGCGATACGGCATTTTTCACTAGTGTATGTATGTATGTATGTATGTATGTATGTATGTATGTATGTATGTATGTATGTATGTATGTATGTATGTATGTATGTATGTATGTATGTATGTATGTATGTATGTATGTATGTATGTATGTATGTATGTATGTATGTATGTATGTATGTATGTATGTATGTATGTATGTATGTATGTATGTATGTATGTATGTATGTATGTATGTATGTATGTATGTATGTATGTATGTATGTATGCTTAGAAAGAGAGAAAGACAGTGAGCGAGAAAGATAAATGTGTCTGGTTGCTAGAGGTAAAATGTGAGGTTGAGAACCGCTTCATTTAGGTAGAGATTTTGAGTCGACGCTTCGAACAGAGCCTATCCTTTTTCAAGACTTGAGAATGGACAGGCTCTGTTCGAAACGTCGACTAAAAATATATATCTAACTAAATGAAGCGTTTCTCAACCTCTCATATATATAGTTGCGAAAACATGACGTACTTGACTGCTTAAAATAATATAAAGCGAAGTAAACCCTTCGTTTCAGGAAACATTTTTATTTCACTCGACGTTTCGATCGGAGGACTAATCTTTTCAAGAATGATTTGCTTCATTGGTGTCTCTCCTTCATTTATAGGCTCCTTGCGCTTCAGTTTGGAACGCGTGAGTGGCGCGACCTGGTTAACAGCGGGCGTGAAAGGCGAACGCCGCCAACGCAGCTGTCTGGTTCAGTTTGCAGTGAGCGAAGCGAGCGGTATACGGTTAAAAGGCTAAAAAACTTAGCTAATTATGGGTGCTCGACCTACTGCTGTGTTTAAAAATCTCATTACAGCTTTAAAAACAATATAGTCAATGTACCGAATATATTTTATCGCTTTCTTTGGAGATCGTGCATGCTTGCTCATGCACAGAGGGTGTACTGGAAATAAGGGCATTGTGGAGCCAAAATTATGAGTGTGAACTGGAAAGGGGTTTACACTGACTGGGGTGTTTTGAACGGGCCTTCACTGGCAGGAGTCAGGAGTTGCTTTATGTAGAGGGAAGTAATGCGTGCTCAGTGAGTCACATGAAATTGTCTACGGTGAAGTTCTTGGAGCTCTAGCATCTGAAGTCTCAGTCTTCGTTTGTTATGCTCATCTGTGGTTCAGCGCGTCAATTTTGTTTCTAGTTTTTTTTTCATCCGTGTGCTGATGCGGTGAGTGCGACGTCGTACTCCTGAGAGTGATTATGTCATTTTTCATATTGTTTCACCCAACCTTTTTGTATATATTTTTATCCATTTATTGTCTAGAGTGTTTTAAAATTTTGTAGATTTATTTGTTGCATTCCCGAGATCTAAAATCCTATTCGGGATGAAAAAAAGAACAATAGAGAGAGATGCAAAATTTCTGAATATATAGTTCTTAGATTTCAAAACAGTCCTAAACCCTTAATTTCTGGAGTTAATCCCTTGATTTTAATGGGGTTTATCGTCCCAATGCCACTAAGACAATAAGGGCGCCACAGTGCAAGGTTCCAGATAATATCGACCACCTGGGGTTCTTTAACGTGCGCTGACATCGCACAGTACGCGGCCTCTAGCATTTAGCCTCCATCTAAATACGACCGCCGAAGCCGGCATCGAACCCGAGTCATTTCGGCCAGCAGCTGAGCACCATAACCACTAAGCCACGACGGCGGCCTTTCTAGAGTTAAGTATTTACCGAAAGAAAAATACGTCCAAAATAATTCATTTACTTGGTGCCTCTATGAAATTCTTTAAATGAAAAGTCCTCTAAATTTGGAAGATACTCAGCAAGAAACCCATCGTCTATTTATATGCTTAGAGCTATGCTTCGCTGAGGGGAATACAAAAAGCAAAGCAGTGTCAATCCTGCTATATGTAGAGCATTATCATCTGATATGTGTAGTAAGTTTGCATTTTTCGCAATTCTAACCGACCATTCACATAGTGGATGCCACAGTGGATGTAAGTTACATAGCTTAGTTCATTATCTGGGTCAATCAGACACTTGTTTCTCAAACTATAAAGACACTTAATTAATATCAATAAGTGGAACTGCGCTGTCGGATGTTGCAGTGCTGTCGGGACTGCAACACAGTCATGGTTGCTCGGAATCGGTGATCAGCGCAACCTGAAAGCAATTGAAACTAAAGGTACCAGCGGTGGCGTCAAGGCTTTCAATGCGTTCAATTCCGCAATGATGCAGGCGACTCAGAATGGCATCGCGGTTAGTGCGCGTCTGCTATGCGACCGGGCTGACACGAAAGCACTGGACATGGAGGAAGGCACAGGTAAGGTGGCTTAGCGCAGGGCCACCACGGCCGGTCTTAAGGGGGTCGCGCTCCCTCCTCGAGACCGGCCGTGACTGAGCGCCCGGTTAAAGCCCCGGATACATGGAGCGTTTTTTTTGGGCGATTTTCGCCAGACGGCGCGCATTTGACGCCCGGTCTCGAAAAAAACGCCCGCCGCCGCCGATCTGGCCCCGCCAGATATTGACGCGCGGCGTCAGGAGAGACCGTACGCGGCAGCCGGAGCAAGCCAATAGCAGCGCAGAAAGCCCGCTCTACCGGTTTGGCCGCCTCCGCCGCCGCCGCCGCCAACATGGCCGCCATGGCCGACGAGCTCAGCTGTGTTTATTGCACGAAAATGTTGTTATCGTGAAAATAAACGCTTCACGAGACATGAAATGTCACTTTTTTTTGGAGAACAGGACCGAATCTTGGATCGAAATGCCCGCTTTTCCTCCCTGAAGCGAAGGTGCCGAAGAAAACCGCAGCCGATGGTAGCCACGGCTGAGCGGGCATCGAAAGGTACGCGACCGCATGCATTCGAGCGCGCAGAACCTTGTAGATATCTATGCACGCGTGCTGCAATCAGTGAAGTGGTGTCTAAATGAACAATTTCGTTATTCTGACAGAGGAGTCAGCGTCGCTGCTCTCAAAGAGCTCCTCGCTCAATGGTATTTTCCACTTGTTGATCACATTGCTTTCGCGCTGAGAGATACGCGGCGGCGGGCTGCCGCTTTTTCGCTCCATGTATCTCCGGCCGGGCGTCGCGCCGCCGCGACGTTTTCTGCCGCGCTAACATCGTCGGAAAAAACGTCGCATGTATCCCGGGCTTAACGCGGCAAGTGCCACGAGGCGGCTCTGGCGATGTGGTCGCTGCTGGCGCCACCATACCAGCGCACGGAGCCCATAGGGGTTTGACCCAGAGCAGGAGAGAGGAAAGACAATACAGAATAAGTAAAAATACAAAAAGCATAAAAAGCAAAAAGCAGGAAAGAGCAGTTCGAGCTGTAGGAGGAAGGGCTGGGGGAGAAGGAAATAAAAATAAGAGAGAGAGAGAGAGTGCGCGGAACATGGAGGCAGTAGGGAAGTACAATGCCCAGGTGCGACCCCTGTTTTGTTGAGTGGTTGCTTGTTGACAGGGCTGTCGAACTGGGCTGAGGTGGTAAGTAGGCAAAATAATCTTCTGCCCCCTGACCTTCCGGCCAGGATAAGCGACAGCACCACGAATCCTTCAGGGAAGGTAGCTACACGTCCACGCGCGCTGTCGCCCATCTCAGCCCAGTTCGACACACCTGTCAACAGACAACCATGCAGCAGTTAACAAAACAAGGGCCGCACCTGGGCATTGTACTTCCCTACTACCTGCAGGTTCCGCGGACTCTGTATCTTTTATTTTTATTTCCTTCTCCCCGAGTCCCCTCTTGTACAGCTCCAACCGCTCTTTCCTAGTTTTTGCTTTTTTATTCTGTTTTGTTTTTTTTTGTATATTTACTTAGTCTGTATTGTCTTTTCTCCCTCCTGCGCTGGGTAAAACCCCTATAAATGAAGGGTAGACACCAATGAAGCAAATCACTCTTGAAAAAGATTGGTCCTCCGATCGCAGCGTCGAGTAAAATAAAATTGCTCCTGAAACGAAGCGTATACTTTACTCTACATGATATATATATATATATATATATATATATATATATATATATATATATATATATATATATATATATATATATATATATATAGAGAGAGAGAGAGAGAGAGAGAGAGAGAGAAGGGAGGGGGGGGGGGGGGAATGCGAAATGAGCGAGGAACAAGTGCAGCTCGCGTCTTTTCGATGCTTTGCCCGTATTATGCTGTCGAGCGGCTGAACGTAAGAAATAGTGATAAGTGGCTCCTTTGGTGCGTTATGCCCAGCACCGCAACTTGCTACCAAGCAACGTGTTTTCGTATTGCTTCTTTTGCAGCTTCTTCAATGCTACGGAAATATCAATTGTACCATATAGGTAGCTTCATGATTAAGATTACGCAGGGCTTTGTGCTTAATGTCTTCCAAGCGGTACGCTCCAGCGTCCGCGGGAATGATGTGAATAAACCTTTTGAGCAAGAGCTTTTTGATTTGGCCTCCTTACTTGAATGAACTATTGTACAAGTTTACTTCTGTGATGCGGTCAAAAGAAACTGTTAATGGCATTTTTGCAAACCGCGCTATACTTTCAGTCCCGACAGCCTGCTAGGCGCTTTGTTTCCGTGTCATACCACAAATCTAGGGCTAAAAAAAAAACAGCTTCGATTTCTATTTTTGTAACATGTGTGAAGCGAAGTGAATTGATCGAGTCAAATGCATATCTGCCGCAGGAGGAAGCATCATAGTCTACGCTATTTGTTGCATTTTAAAGCGTCTCTGCTGGCTGTCCCCAATAACCGTAAAACTAGTTTTTGAGTTTTAAGTGGCCTTGGACTGAATAATAATTCAGTCATCGAATTTAAACTTTTCAAAATAGCATAAATTTTGCACGCTGAATGTTTGTTTACATTTTAAAATTGAACGAAATATGCAAGAAACCAGACGCATAGGCGTTGTTTCGTAGAAACTTGCGGCTCTCAATATATAGCGTAAAATAAGCGATTCGGCCCTGAAAACTACGCGCTCCAGTTTTTCAACCCGCCAGTTCGACAGCCACGCGGTATAAGCGCCAGTCAGAAGCACGCAGTTATTTCTATTCCATAAAAGCAAGAGACTGGCGAGGTAGGCGGCAAACTTTCGACAGAGGAAGCACTTTTAGACTGCAGCTGGCAGGGAACTTTATTTGTGTAGGGAACAGATGGAAACCGCAGCCAAAAATACTGTAGGTCTCAGAATTTACACGCTGGGAATTGTAGTTGCAAGAATCAAGGCTACGTTTACAAATGTTCTCCCCTGAGAAACCTGCAGCTCTTTATAACGTGATACAACAAGCCGTCGGCGCCAGTAGACGGCAAAAGCTGCAAGGGTACTCTCAGCCTGTGAAGGGACAGCATCGTGATGGCGACTTAAAACAGCAACCCGGAAAAGGGCAGGAGGAGAAGCTTCGCGCGCTAAAAAGCTTGCGCTGAAGCGATTAGAGCGGCGCTTAAAGAGGGGTAAAGCTGATGGAGGTTATGAAATGCAGGTAGAATAGTTTCTCGCTTTTTTTTCTTTCTTTTAGGCAATAGAGCTCTAGTGCATTAGTCGTCTGTGCAAGTGAAGACTCGGCGGTAGGCTCCGCGGGTTCGAGTAAATGTGTTTACGGGACGCCACTATTCCGCGCGATTTCTCAGGCATTCAGCCAAGCGCGAGAGTTCCGAGCTGTCATTTGCAGGAAGCGGGTTATAAGCTTGGCTAAACTTTAAACGACGCAGCGTGCTTTCTGCCCCTGCGTAGCTCAATGTAAAGTCTCCAGCACGAGGCCCTCTCTTGGGAGCTACGCCCTTCTGCACGATTTAACACCACGCGCTCGACCGCCTCCACTTGAATCTCTGGCCTGTTGCGCGAGGCACAATAAAAGCAGCTGTTTACTCGTCCTGTGACAAAACTCTGCGTCCCTTTCCACACGAGTGTTGTGAAGTTGCAAGTGGGGATCGCTAAAGTTTATTTCGCTGAGCTACCTATGTTTATATTAATTCCCATTCCGTGCTCAAGAGGCACAGCTAGTTTTTCAACTTTTTTTCAGAAATAAATTATTACGGTGTTTTTAAAGTAGAAAGCGTAAAAATGTCTTGTTCCAGAAAGCGCTAACGAGTAGAAATGTAATTATTTTCTTTTGTTGCTTTCTGTCTCTCAAATGGGTAAAATAATATGAACGATACTCTTGATTCGCATATTCAGTTCTGCAAAGCAGTTTACGTTAACAACCCATATACCTCTGGTACCTATATTCAACGCGATGTGA